>NC_068370.1:40261872-40344372 GCF_020536995.1 Dreissena polymorpha
TTGTACTTATAACAAAACCGTCTGTGTTTTACTTGAGTGTGTAACATTTGGAACGCTGATTAAATTTGAATCGAGGCGTATAGCGATATTTTGTCTCGTTACTCTACTTTGCGTGAAATTCTTAAGAACTATTTCGAGTTCCGAAAAAGGGGAAAGATCACAATTAATATTACTACGCAATGTCAGATTCAGTTAATTTTGTGTTTTTGTTTTTATTTTATCAATTAAATACTTCTATTTTGATTGCAGCAGGCATAAATTATGTAAAAAATATATTGTATAATGAATAGAATACTACGTTAGTGTGATTGTGTACTTAAATGTATCCCACTCGTCTCAGAAAGGCTTACAAGGCTCGGCAAGCCTCGCCATGTAAACCTTTCTTCACTCGTGGGATAAATTTAAGTACACAATCACACTTACATAGTATTCTCTATATTTCAGTTAGTGTTAACATTGTTTGTTCAGAATCAGCAGTCAAACTACTTGTTGCCAAAGATTTGCGGAGCAGCTCGGCTATTATATCGAGTATCGCCGAAAATGACAAATTAAAACAATATTTTTGCAGAAAAAGATATAAAGAAATATTTCTTCATGATGTTGCCTGATATAAAAAAAATTAAAGTTGGAATGAACACGTGCATGTTTAGGGAACAATGATTCGAAACCTTTAATATCTCCAGATAAACAGCTCAACATAAATATAGATTGTTCTAATACAGTTTTGTCTACAGGGACCAATTAAGTTAATATGTCACTTGATTTAACACATTTAATTTCAACTTAATGGAACTGAAAGTTAACGAACAGATTGGAAATAAATGCGGGTGTTTGGCTATTCAATAAAAATTTAACACACACGTTTTGTTTATCCGACTTTTCTTAAGAAGCGTTGACTTGTTGTGGCAAAACATGCACAATAAATGAATCCAAACTAATGTCTGGCTAGTTATTAACGTTCGCTAGCTCAGCTGCCGAATTTGGAATAAGGTTTGAACTAGAATGTTTAAGAATTTTGTTTGGGTTAAAATGTCTTTTGATTGTTGCCTTATTATTGTGTAATAAAATGAAATCATCAAGAGAGTGAAAACCTATCTTGAATCAATTTTAAATATGTCTGTTGCATGAAGCCTTGATAAACTTTATAAAATAGCGAATATTAAGGATTTCTTTTTCTGAAATTATGCACTTAAAAACTGTAAAAAGAAAGCATCTCTTAGTGTATTCTTTGATTGATGAAAGTCTAGCTGCCTCTTGCTCTAATTGTATAAAACTCTGATGTTTACCAGTTACAATTTTTTGTTTGGTCTTACATAGTGTTCAGTATGATCTTCAGACTGTTGATAAAAAGCAGTCTTGGAACACTTATTAAGGTTACTTAAAAGGATGTTAAACCATTCTTGCTCATTAAATAAATCATTATTAACAAGATTCTCTTCTTCAAGCTTCCGTTTGGGTGTTCAATTTGGTACCCGAAAACAAGTTGGACCCAAGTTCAGGTCTACATGTACTGCCAAACTAAAAGTTTGTTTTATTACTTTCTGTATTGCATAACAAAGGAGCATGACTAGGTTTTAGATCTCCTCCAGAAAAAAACATGACTTGTGTTAACAAATTCACTAGATATATCTGGCCATGTTTTACCTTTAAGATACCTTCTATGAATGAATTTCTTGATTATGAAATATAGGAATATTGTGGATACTTAGAATCTCCAAATACTTATAGTGGTCCTGTGCTGTGTTTGTATAGACACCATCCATACTGTTGAACTTTTCATCAAATAATGGAAGCATCAATTTTGACTTCTGCAAATTATGTAATTAACTATGACCCGATACCAGGGTCTTTTTATTTATCAATATGGTTCAAAGTAACATTACTGCTCAAAATCAACGAACATTTCGTACAATATTTCATAAAATAAAGCTAAACAATTAAACATCATCGTTCCTTATGGCCATTGTCGAAATTTCAACGCCAGATGTGGTCTGGTAAAATAGATGTTTGTGAGTACAAAATGCTCGTTTTTATTATGGTTTTAACATGGTACCGTTTTAGTATTCGTGTGTCGTATCAATCGATATACTCTCAGGAAATTAACATGGAATTTATTGTGGTCACAAATAAATACAAACGAGCTTTTTGTCGTTAAAATTGTGGCTATTGCTATAAGGAACACTGATTGTGTAGGTGTTAATTTTATTTAACGAAATACTTAACGAAATTTTCGTTGATTTTGAGCGTTATAGAGACTTTTAATTTTTCATTAATTACTGGAAAGAATTTGTCCCAATAATTTTATATTCTTAAAAATAATTGTGTGTTCTTTTTGAATTTTGTTCTTCGTATATAGAGGGAAGTACCGTCGATATGCACCTATAACGCCCAATTGCCGGTAAGTGGGTGGGGTATAGTAAACAAAGTATTATTCAGCAAACATGGTCAACTAACTCATGCGCAGCAATTATGCAAAATATTTATTAAATACGTTACATGTTTTACAAGTATACCTAAAGTTAAATAATACCTTGGACTCTGCTTACTTTGTTCTGTTGCAAGTGTCGTCTGCACCCTGGAAGTCTTCGCAGGCTCGAGTTCGTGACGAAAGACTTGACGTGTTTTCCCGTTCGATAATGAGCAAATGAGATACATTGGCTCTAGCCACTGTTTAACTATATCAATAACTTTATATGTGTCACCATCCTTTTAGATTGCAAAAATAGCCAGGTTGTGGCTCCCGGTCAGCCATAGCTAAGGGAAGTAACCGCGCGTGGACCACTTTATGGATATGAAAATCACATAACGGGCTTGAACGGCACGCGAATCGCCTTGTTTATACACGATTTCTCCCGTTCGAGCACTCATTTTGCAAAGTTTCTGCACCCCGCCAGAGGGCATTACAGATAAGAGTTTATGCAGTTATTTATAGTCAATTGTTATAATGGATATTTTAAAGCTACATTTTTTGCATGTGCTATCTGACAATAGCCCATATAACCGCTTCGAAATATAAGCCCTGAATTACTTGCTGAAAAAAAAGTTCAATGTGAACAATTTAAACTTGCAGTCTTGTTTTTCTCCAAAAATCATAAGAATATAAAAAGGTTGATAAAGTTCATGCAAATCTTTCTATAACTACTCTTTAACTTTATAACAAAATTATAATGTAATGTTTAATTACATACAAATAATATAATTACATTAGAATATATCATGCTTCGTCCAATTTCGCATGAGTAAAGTAATTGATTTACCTTATCTATGGATTACTTTTTTATGTAAATCACAGCTTTGCCATTCTGGCTTACTATATTTGAACATGTGTGGCCTGCTGTGATTGCATATGGCATTGATGTCCAGGTACTCTGCGAATTTTTAGACTTCACTGAGCTTGATCCCTGGAATCATCCATTTAAATATCTTCACATGAAAGCTTGGTATATGTCGTTTCTATTGTTTCAGTTTGAATATTTCTTTTTTTGAATTTTCAAAACATCTTGTGGCTCTCAGAAGGGAAAATTTTAACAAGATAATGAACAAATAGAGATATACTAATAAAAAGGTTTTGGTCAATATGAGTATGGTTCATTTAATAATATATTTGATTTTTCACGATCATTAAATGGTTCAGGTATTAATTTTAAGGAAACTCTTGTTAAAAAAATGTTTGTTTTTAGGGGCCAAAACCTTGAATTTTGCCAGGGGAAACAGCAATTTTCAGCTGCAACTAGTAGGAACAAATCAAGAGCAATTAAAAAATGACAATAAATACCTATATCTTTAGTCAACAAAACTTAATTAAATACTTAATTATAAATGAATCTATTGAAAGACTTACTTGTCGGTGCTGGTGTGCAACATTTTTCAAAGCCCATGATGAGTTCATCCAGTGGTTTCACCTCCTTAGTCCACAACCATGCTTAAAATCTGAAATTGAGAGAAATAATGTTTGATTTGAAAATCTCCATGGAAGGCGAGAGATAATTGGTGTCTAAAACATGTGTATCTCTATATGTATACTGAAACCATTCGTAAAATTTGGCTGTAATATGGTTGAATACCTGGAGAACATTTGATCAATGTTCTTATGGGTATGTCTCAACATGAGGAACGATAGTTTCAACTTCTGGAAAATACCATATTCAACCAAGGCAGCCAGGAATCTCAGCATGTATCTGTTAAATAAAAGACCCCTGTTAGTGAATCATGTTAAGGGGCCATATTAACGCATGTATATATATATATTTTTGTTTCTATGTGACGTCATTAAAAGTAGTCCGGCTAGTATGGTAATACGGAATCATTAAACTAGCGAGTAGCCTACTACGGAATTTATTTATGTGCAGTTGTATTATATCTTCTGATACAACTTAAATGCTTTTTTATCAGAGACATTTAGCAGGTATATAATACAATTGTATATTGCTATATATAGATTCACGAACACGTCTCATGTTTTCTCATTTAATACCTATGCCTTAAATACCTGTTTTTATTTGGTCCCGGACAGTTGTCTAGTTGCAGGTAGAGAACAGGGGGAGACTAGTAATTAGCAGAAGTGTATGGACCAGAAATGAATTCCACTAAGAAGATTTTACAAATTCTATCACATTTTCATGCAGGTAACATCATGGGTATGTCCCATTAATACGTTTTTTTTGCTTCTCAATTGGATAAATGAAGAACACTCATATGTCACTTGCAGCTATCTTTATTTGTTTTGTTCCTTTGCTCAGGGATTGGAAACCGGAGTACAACACGTTTGTTCCAAAGGTGTATAAGAAACATTTGCCAGAGGGACATTAGAACATATATTTGCACTATGGAAAATTTAAGTTACAAAATAACAGAATACTAACAAGGTCATCATAAAATTTAAACTTTTGATTACCACTGATAGCACAGGAACTGCAATGAGCCCACTGAAATGTTTAAATAAAATCCATAAGCATCATATCCATTGACAATATCACCCATGGGATTATCCTTCACCTTCCAGAGGTTAGACAGGCCATTTGCATCCTTCAGATAATGTAGAGGGCTTGTCTTTTCCTTTTGCATGCCATCCAGAATGATTGACACGTATCTGCCAGGGCTGAAATTTGCCTTCTGAGCATGCTTGTAATACTTTGGCGTTCTTGGCCAAAGGAAAAAAAAAAACATAACATTTGCATGTCGAATTTCAAAGCTAGTCCAACATTTCTCTTTTAATTGTCCTTTGTGATCAAGTCTTCTTTTCAATTTATTAAGACATATTTTATTATCTTGTAATTATACATCTTAGAACATAAGAGTTGTAAATATTGTAATATTGTGAATGCTGATTCAGGTTAATTGTAACAATAATCAAAAAGTTACAATTTCATAAATCTGTCATGTAATTAATTAGCGGCTTAAATCAGAATAAAAGTATCAAAATGTATACAGAAAAAGCTAATCATTACTTCTGCTGATGTAAATGAAGTTCTCCCAAATTTGAAAAGCCTTTTCTTCTCATCCCTGCATGCTGAATTTTCGATTTCTGTCATACTTTTCGTGCAAAAATTGCATGCTGAAAATCTGGATCTCTGCAATGTACATGTGTTGGAAAGAAAACCAACATTCACATTGCAAAATAGTGCACTGAATAAAAAGAGTAAAATTGCACAAATTTAAAGTTGCATTTATATAACATATTTAAGATGTATTTGTTGTTTCCTTGATATTTGTTAGAAATGATTACTTGTGTAAATGTTTAGACTTTACATGACTTCATTCACTTTACCTTAGGAATGATGGTGTGTGGCATGTACCTGGCCCACACGCGCATGAAGTGTGTCTGGCTGATGGGATGTTCGCCATACACCTCTGCTTCGACACACATCATGTTGTATGCATTTTTTTTTGAAGAAGCAGGGAAGATGAGGTCTAGAACAAACAACTAGGGATGATACGATACGTTCATACAGAATATGAAACATTTTAATAACACAGAGAATTCATACAAATTGTTATTATGTCGAAAACTTGTATTCCCTTTTATACAAAATACGGAACTGTAGTGACAAAACTTCCGTTGATGCAGTAACTTCCCGACAAAACAATAATGGGGAGCTTATCAGTTTGTTTGTTTTTATTTTGGAAAACTTCAAATGAAATTGTTTAAAGCGAGACTATACGTTTTTGTTAAATAATTATGAATTTATATAATATGTGTAAAAACCTTATTATTCATATATTTCAATATTAATTAAAAGAGTAGTGGTCGTGATTTTGTCAATGCCTTTCTTGATTACTCGTGATGTAGCAAAGTATTTGAAAAAAGCTCACTTAATTGTAAAGTTGAGCTTCTTCTGTGTACTTTGATACAAATACTCCTTAATGACGTCACATAGTTTTGTCGAAGAAGAATCGCCCAAGGGGCAATCAATTAGCGCAAGTTACACATGTAGTGCCCGTGAACTTCCATTATAATGAGCCCCACATGCATTGAAAATTCTTGAAACGCTCACATTATGTAGGACAGTCACAAGCTTTTTGTAGAATAATGAATTAATAAGTAAAAGGCCTTACATTTTTTTATGTTACCTTGTCGATTTTCGAGATTCCCCCCATGTAGAAATGTTCAGTGTTTAAAAACCCAAATCATAAAAAAATGAAAATAAATTAAAAATACTTGTTCGAATTTGTTTACACAGAGAATTAAAAGGTTGCTAAATGATATGTGTAAACTCTACATCCCATATAAAGAGATTTTAAGCTTTATAATAGACAAATCACAACCACTACTAGTTCACGACCACTACTCTCCAACCAGTATATCATGATTATGATTAGTGGAATCATTAATATCTTTAAGTACACATTCAAATTGGTAAATAATATTTTTTAAAGATCAATAAAGTATACCTGTCAATACTGTTCTGTATAGCAGACACAGAGATTTAAACTTGCACCAAAACTAAGCATACAACTTCAAAATGGCGTCCAAAATTGTCCAAATTTTAGACTCTCATATAAGGCCGAGCTTTCCCTGTTTCTGATTGGATGAATCTCGTATTAGTCGACAATATAAATGTGTGTGTGTCGCGTCGTGAAAAAAAACTGCATACTTGACAAAAAATCGATTTTTCTTTTTTTTAATGAAAGATCTTTTTTCTTGTGATTAAAGTGATGTATAATACTCTTTATTTAAATGTTCAAAAGTCTGTGATAACCGTTGATTTGTATACCAGGGTAACGTCGTAATTTACGTAAATAAGGTCAACGTCATGACGTCTAGATTTTATAATCGGGTTCTTAACATATGAACGTTTTTTATGAATAGACGGTCAGTCAACAATGATTTTTTTTGTAGCGGAGAAACCACTTAATTTCATTTAAATGATAGGGCAACATGTTACATCATGAGTAACACAAGTTTCTACCATAATTACCTCAAGCATATTTAATATCTTTTTTATCCTTACGTGTCAACATTTTCACTTGTATTTGTATTCTTCCCATTTAAAGAAGAACATACATTCACGTCGCACATCAGTGTTTAAAATATTTAAACAAAGTTGGCCGGTTTTTTTTCGCGAATAACTCGTGAAAATCTCAGTTAAGTGTGCCAATAACTGGTTGTTGGCACACTTTTCCAAACTCGGTTATTTACAAACTTCCGGTTATCGCGCACCTGTTGTCCAGTAACGGCGGATCGTCGGCACGTAATTGGCGACCGGAGCTTCAAAACAAACTTGCGTCTGAACGGGTTTTGGAATCGCTATCGAATTGTTTACTAGAATTTAGAAGATCCTGATACATATGAATTTGTCAATGCACAAACAAACGAAAACACAAAGAAAAAAAAAGGTTTAAAAGTTGACTCGAAAGCATTGGAGATGGTCGAGAAAATATACATATTCCAGCACAAGAGATGAATATGCTGCCCGCAAGGTTCTTTATGATCTAAAGAAATTGAACGGAGAGAATCACGAACCAGGGGACCGTTTCAATAAGATATCGTATCGTAAATGTTACGATATCGTAACTCGGGTAGTTGCGATTGGATTTACGATTCTCGTAAACCGTTTCAATAACCCACTCGTAAATGTCCTCGTAAAACGCTCTCGAACATACGATGTCTGTATTGTACATTCTGTTTTCTTTTGGTTTATATTCAAATGTCAACATCCGGTAATATTTTTTTGGCGTACTGTCAACATCCGGTAGTATTTTTCTTACGTACTGTCGTCTGCAACTTGACGATATAGTTTGAAAAAAACCGTGCCAAAAATTGGTCAGACAGTGAAATTGCTGCGCTTGCAAGAGAAATTGAAAAAAAACTACACAAGCTTGTTTAGAAGGTTTACCCAGAATTTAACTTCCAATGATAAGGCATCACTGTGGAAAATGATCGCCGAGGAATAGCAATAGTATATCAATAGATTTACACTATTGAATAATAATACGGAATAAGACTTACTGCAATTTTTCGTAGATGTATGACGTAATGTGTTGAGAAGGTGGAATTAATATGTGTCTTATTTATTTATTAATTTAAAATCTTAAGTAACTTTCTATCACAGTGAACTTGCTTGGGCAGAGACGAATTTAAGCAGATGTGTGTGGAGACAAAAGATTCCATCTCCAAACCTTATTGTTTTATATAAAGCATACATGTGCCATATGCTTTTAATACAGTTGCCCAATATGAATATAACCGCAGATTGATTCAAATCATGCACATATGCCACTATTGATAATAATATCGTTTAAGAAACTTGGGTGTTTTATTAACAGGTTAATTTTGTGATCTTTAAAATTGGGTCGATAAAAACTGCATCGTCAGGACTCAGCATGGCAATTATAAATGTTCATCTAAATTATGCACGCTAACCCATTTTACCAAAACCTTAGCAAGTAAATTGTAAATAACACAATTTATTGAATTTATGTTGTTGGAACTTGGGCAAGTAGTACATTTTATAAGTTTTAAAAGTTGACTACATAACTTGATATTTCGGGCAAGTGCTCCCAAAAGTTATATTGAATACTACAACTATAATTACCAATTGTAATAATTATATATACTTTTTATATCTATGTTTGGTCATTTTTATGATGTAATTGCACACACTTTTTACAATCCATATTTCAGTCTCCGCCAAACATGGTCGGACCGACGGACATGTCCTGTAAAATTTTGTAAGGTCCGGCCTGTCGGTCTAATTTACAGGACCGATTGTCCGGTAAAAAAAAGGACAAAATTGTTGATTATTTATGTTTTTACGACCCTGAAAGTTTTCCGCGGTATAAAAATAGCGATCGCGTCTTTCCGTTCCAACGCTCTACTCTACGGAATTTTGCGATGCACCTGATTGGTCCAGTTTTTTGCGTCGTTACCATATGACGAATGCTCGTCAGGACGGTCTTAATCCATGACGGCCTAGTCGCTGATTAAGATAATCATAAATCTGATTATTAAATGATACACATATCAATTTGTATGGCCGTAATCGAGAAAGTTATTAATAATTGTGATCATCTTCATTCGCAATGTCATGATCTTGACTGTCAATGTCCCTGCGTGAAAAAGGCTGGTGATCAATTATCTAGGCCGTCGTCGGTTTAGGCCGTATTGACCAGATTCCTCTCTGACATGCGCACTGAGACTTAGCAACAAGAATCAACAAACGATAATGGATTATTAATTCTTAAAAATCGCCATAAATTCGCTTCTCTTGTTTTGTGAAGACAGCATGAAAATATTCTGTTTTAATGCACCATGTGGGGGTATACGTCTCGTCTTTTCGTGTTATTTTATTAATATATTTATGTAGTTGGTAGGTTCTGTATAAAAAGAGGAGGTCCTGTATTTTTTCCCAGTTGACAGGACCTACTGTCCTGTGAAAATTTGACTAGTTTGGCGGAGATTGATATTTTCATTTCATAAGAGTAAATGCTGTTGGATGTCTAAGTCGAAAAGGTGAAGACTGTCAACGGAAGTGGACAGACCTGAAGGTAAGTGTTCAAATAACCCTGCTTTAGTTTAAACCTATTTATTTAAGCTCGATTGCATCGAAAGCCCAAGGCTTTGAAACGCTCTTGAGTCGGTTTCCTGGGAATAAAACCAGTACTTGGTGTCTATGAGGGAGATCTAAAGAAAGCTCCCACAACGGAGATCAAACCCGTGACCTTCCGGATGCTAGGCGGACACCATACACACTACTCCACGGCGACCTTATATAACCCTGCTTTGCAAGAAGAGTTTTAAAGGAATGTTTCTTGTCTTGTTTTAATGATAGGGTGTATTTTGGATGCAAATGTTTACTATTTATCTTTAAATTTGAGAATCATTTAACAACCACCCATTTAACAGTATAATGCGTTTAAAAAAGTAGCTAGTTTCTGCTAAAACAAACGATCTAATGTGGGTGTGTAGACGATGAAATTGTTTAGATGTCATTTTGAGCCTTGGTTTGTTTTTGCCTATTTTAATCCTACGAATTTAATTACCTTTTTAGTTTGCAACATTCATAATGTCCACTGAAATAACCTTTTATCAAAGAATAACTTCATATTGAACCAAAGTCAATTTTATTAAAAAGAGAATAGGATGGTTTCATTTTCGTTTTCTTGTCTAACAAAGTTTGAAAAAAGATGCATATTTTCTAAATTGAATCATGTTAACATTTTCATTCCAAACTACAATTAATAGTGTATGTTTATGGCCCTTATATCATAATTCACATTTCAGGATTGACCATTCTTGAAAACTGTTTCAGAGTGTGGTTAAAAAAAAGAACAGCAAAGGCGTGGTTCCATGCAGCGAACAGGAGGCGGGCCTCCCGATACGGATATCAACCTAAAGCCCATCCAAGAAAAGGTTACAAAACCAATTTCACTTTGGGCCATGCTTTAGCAAAGATTGCATTTTTTTTCAATTTTGAACCATACTTTAGCATATAGTATATTTTTTTAATGTGGTGTTGATTTAGAAACATTGTTTTATAGCAAATAATCACATCCCTGTAATTTCATAAAATTAATTTAGACATGCTTTTTATAATTTTTCAGATTCTGTCCATGATACCACCAGTTTTAATTGATGGGGTTGGTGGAATCGACACTTTCGTTGAAATGTGTATGTTCCTATTTTTAAACACAATTAAGCACAACATGCTCATGGTGAACTTTTTGGATTACATTTTGTCCGTTTTCGTATTCCTTTCTGTATAATCAATCATTACAAAAAACCAGATCATTGGCATATATGAACTTAAAAGCGTGTGAACATTCAAGAGTGAACTTTTTTACCAACCATCATTAAACTTGTTCAGAATATTTGTTCTAATGTTTGCTTACCCAAGTTCTGAACTTGCTCTTGAAACATCACAACATGCAATAAAGGCAGTTCAATTACACTGGATCTCAGTTGAGCCTACTGGGATTCTAATTCCACTTGTTGTATATTTTAATTCATGAAATTTCTATTGTAAAATTAAGGTAACAAAAGCAGATATTTATAAATATTAATTCACAATGTATCTTTTTTCATACATTTATGTAATATTATTACTATTAAGGAAAAAATGCCTTTGTTACGTAGATAATGTTCATAAAAGAACATTTTTGACCATAAATATACACACCTTTATTTTAAAATGAAATTAAAAGTTTTATATTAAAAGTTATGAAACGTCATACATTATATATTTTTTCAGGGGTTTTACTATTTTAAATCTCTGACATATATTTCAGCATCTTCAAGCAGTCCATCTGCTAAAGATATGGATGTTGCGGTATCATATCAAGGTAGAAAACGCTGTAAGATTTCTTCTAATAATTTTAATAATTATTTAAATATAAATTTAGTAAAGATATTACTCATTTAAATCATTGGCATTATTACTGATAAATCATAAAAGTAATTCATGTCATAGTGGGTATAAATTTCACATATAAAATCACCATTAGTAAAAAGTATATCTTAACAACATGACTGGTACAACGGTAGAAACATCTTAAGGTACATATTGTAATGTATGTCTGTTTATGTTGCTGCAATTAATGTGATATTTAGGGCACGTTCCACTTTAAAATTGAGCTGAAAACAATAGACAGGTCAAAAGAGTTAGTTAAAATGTGGTAACTGACCAATTACCTGCAACTCATCTTGCTACCAGTTAATTAAAATATATTTTATATTCGATATTTTACATGGCTCACCCAGTCCTGTAAGCCGACATGATGCTTAAAACAAAATTGTGTCTTTGTGTCGTATGAACGAAATCTACACTAAAATTAAATTTAGTATCACATCGTACATGCATGATCAGTTGTCAAACGAAAGTACGGTTGATATTCAAATGCATTAGTTTTCTCTTTCCGGGATATTGTTTTAGTATGTTGATGCTGCATTAACAAATATAAGTGTATATAAAGTGAAAACACCAAAAATTAACAACGGTTGCGATAGAAACCTATAAACTGTTAGATGCCCATAATATCACTTTAAGTAATAGGAAATTGGCATATTTATATGTTGTGACATAGTGGGTTGCACTAATAAATTTATGATTGACATATTTACCATAATGTTAATATTTCAAAAATAACAAAAATGCGATATACATAAGTATGTATGAAAGATAGCATTTTTATTATAACTATTTTGTTCAGCACCTGTTGAACCTAATATAGTAAAACCACATCAACTTTGCAAAAAACTGCATGACATGCCAGCACTAGTCTACAAGAAAGTTCAACAGGTTATTATATTAATTGCAAATTCTAACCACATTAATACATTTGTAAGCAGTGCAGCCGGTCATGATTCACTTCAGATCTGCGTTATCTTTGAGACATGGCAAGTGTTCACTTAACATATATTCTCTAAATGAAAAAAGCACTTTAGTATTCAGCGTAGCAAATACAATTTTTGTATTGTTACAGACACTTCGCTACAGGATGAACATTTTGTTTGTGGATACATTTTTATCATAAACGTCTAATACTCTCATTATTTTGTGATTGTGTATGTATATATCATATATCACTTTATTTTATTTACAAACAAAAAAGTAATCAAACAATAAAAATATCTTACTTTGTTGAAAATGTAAACACTTACTAGACACTAGATGTGTGTTGTTGTATGCAACTTAAATGTGATAAAGATATACTCAACTCATATGATATTCCAGCAACTACCAGCTCCAGAACAAAACGAACACCACCAAAGAAATCTTCAAAAAGTAAATATCATTAACCCATTTAAGTTTATAGCAAACAATTACTAATTATTAATGTTATGCCAGTCATTCTTCAACAATGCAAGCCAAAATTTTGAATTTATTTGAAATATTTAAACTAAGATTATGTTACAAACATGCCTTCTAAACTTAACATGTGTCTATGCTTGTGTAAAGTTTTCAATCACTAGGTGTGCATTTTACACACAATATTTATTTATATTCAACCAATATTCAGCATTGTGTGGAGGTATTTTTTGACATTAAATTCAATAAACAATTTGCCTAAGTTATTCCACATAATAAATATATGTTTTCATAACTAATGATCACATCACTACACAATTGATCAATTCAAAATACGTTAAATTATCATATAAGTAATACATACAACAACATTTATTATTGAAATGTTTTATACTTGTTTAGTAGGAACATTTGACAAGACTTTCATTACTAGCAAGAGAGAATGATGACATGCATTGAAGCCATTCAGGCTTCTTTATCAACTGTTGAATTAAAAAAAGAAAAATTGCGTTTGCTTGCAGCCCAAAAGGTCAGCGACCTGATGTCTGAGACGGAGTTCTTATATGAATGTTAAATGGATTTGTTAAATGGACCTTTTTACAGATTATGGCATGCATGGAAGTTTGTTATTTGATCGATGTAAACATTGGAACTTAAAAGCTCCAGTAAAAACAACAATAATAATAATTTGGAAAGTTCTGTCGTTATCGTTATATTTTGTGACATTACGAGGATTGCTAGACTTGTACTCCAATAGTAAGTGGTTCGAGTCCCGATGTGGATTACTTTTTTTTCTTTCTTTAACGTTTCTTCTTGTTTTATACACAGGTGGGAATCCCGTATTATTTTTTATTTATGTTTTTGTATATATGCTATAATAGAAACAAGGAATGCAACTTCATTTGCCGAAACACTACACCATCTTTACTGTTAACCATGTAACTCGAACAATTTTTAACGAATCAACTACACATCGGTTGTTTTCGAAAGCTAATAAAATAATTTATCAGAAAAAATTAATATCAGTACCATTGACCCAGCAGTATTTCGATACCAACCGTCAGAACTTGAAACTCGACGAAAAAAGGTTGGTCCAATAATGACATTTCTTCTATCTGTGCCATCCACCATCGGCCAGTTTATCTATCGCATCATCAGCATCAAGCATAAGGGTTGGGTCCACGAGGTTTCTGTCCATACAAAAATTGTGAAGATGCATGCATGCCAATACAATTTGGGCACATTTGGATGGCGTGAATGGTAGACAGCCACCAGTCTTTATAGGCATCTGAAGGTACACAAAACAAGATGGCTGTATGTTGGCTTGTGTAAATTTTCAAGTTTAATTCTCAATCGATTAGGTAAATAAATAATAATACAATACAATAAATAATAATAAATATATAATGCTGCAATTGTTAAATGATTGATTTTGATCATTTAATTTGATTTAAGAAAAGAATGACAATCCTCACACCATAAATGTGCAGGAAAGTTTAAAATATGCTGATCACATATTCAGAAATGATGTCATATAATATAAAGAAGTGAAACTCCAGCTGCTGGAGAACATTTTATGTATTTGGCTTTATGAATTATTGGCCGCTTCACAAGAGATAGATGATTCTCTAATTACAATTCAAACCTTTGAGAACCAGCATAGCAAAAGAGGAGTTCAAGTAGTTGACCTTCCTTACATTTTGATGATTTCATAAAACAAGGTCTACAGTTTAAATGTTCACGAAAGCAAAAACAAGAATATGAACAGCATTAACAAATCAAAATGCAATCAACTTTAATAAATAAGCATCCATAATGATGGATCATATTTTTATCACTTATCTCTCGGCAGTTCATTCAAGCACAGAATGTAAAACAATCCGTGTCTTTTGGTTAATGTTGTAAGCAATCATGTTAAAAACGAAAGTTGATTGAAATGGCCGTAGTCCGAACAAGTCATAACAGCAATCGCATCGAACATGTTCAAAATCAATCATGTCATACGATTTTTCCGTTGCAAATATCCATTGCAAATATCAGTGATCACAGTTTCCACAAATTTCAATCGTTTCCGCTGAACATTTCCAAACCTAGCAGTTCGGGCAACACAACAGTATATATTGAGGTCCTTCATTTTTGAAGTAAACAATAAAATTGTGTCGGATAAAATATAGATAGCATCGACTGTATGCATTTCATTCATTGAAAAAAAACGCTACCTTGGTCGGCGAATCCATAGCATGATTACGGTTAGTGAAAGGCAAAATATCGCCCTTGATAAACTCGTGTACATAGCTGATAGCTTCGCGTTAAAGTCTATAGCGTTCAATAACTTCCCCATCTCGTAGGTTGTTTATTGGAAGTAGTATTTCACGGTACACACTTGGTTATCGTTCTCGTCTGCGATAGAGACGCCATACTTACGCATAAAATGGTGACTTACGCAAGCCAGGGCGCTTGCGTAAGTTTACTTGTGAAAATAAGAAATTCGTAAGTATAATAATTTTATAGAAACGCTCCTACGTTAAAGTTTTATGCTTACGCACGTTTTTTGAACGTAAGTATTTAAAAGAAACGGCTCCCAGGAGCCGTTCTCACCAATATCCGTAAGTCTATTTTTTAGACTTACGCTAAGTTTCAGACTCACGCATCTGAAATCATCCCAGTTTTAGACTCAGACTCATGAGCCTGAGTATAAAAGTCTAAGTCTACTATTTGTAGACTTACGTACGTGTAGTCACGACGTAACGTTCTACGTAACGTTCTAAGCACGAAGCTAAACCAAAATGGCCGCTGCCCATAGAAATCTACGTCGGTGCCAAAATAGTCGGCGCTTACGAGTGGAGAGTCTTTAAAGATCGCACAAATCCACTAGAGATATACAAGGATGTACAACTTTACAAACGGTTTCGTTTTACAAGAGACACCCTCCAATGCATTTGCGGAATGTGTTTGGAAGTAGAGCAACACACCAATCGAAGTTTGAAGTATGCAATATTATGTTTCAGAAACAACTACATGATAAAAAGATACGCATGCTGCTGGCAGATGAAAAGAGACCTGACTAGAAAGGTGTTGATGAGTTCATCAATGGGGCATTTTTCGAGGACTAATTATCATGGTGACATTGAGTTAGTTGCCTCAGTGGAAACCACTTTTATTACATGTAAATGAACAAATTTATCAACTCTTTGACTTAGAATTATAGTTTTACTTTTTTTTCTCTCAAAAAATTATTTGTTAAATCATGGCTGTTTTCATAGTTGTCTGAAAACACTTTGGGAAAGTGTGTTTTTTTTATCATTTTGTGTACGGCGTTAAGTATTTGACTGTGCATGCCATACAGTTGAAAGGCACAAAATACCAAAGCTTTTCCTTTGTGAAATGCAAATGTGAAAAGATTGTATTCCTCACCAGTGCAACTTAACATTGAGTCTACAGATTGAGAAGCAAATGTTCTATGTGGATAAACATGTATGTGTTTATTCTTCAGTTATTAATACCTCTGTATCAAAAAAGAAGTATTTGGGCTCTGTCGCGGAACGTTTTTATAACCAGGCAGAGTTTCCCAGGGACCAGAAAACGCTAAAGAAAATGGGACAACCTCGTGCAGAGTTACAGATATCTAATTGCAGAGCAACGTATTCTGTTAAACAAAACAGGTAAGTTATAGAGTTTGAAATTATTCCTTGAAACTTTACATAGTAATGAAACCTCCAAATATGGCATGAAATGGGGCACTTTTGCAACAAGGGATGATCAAGGTTATTACACGTTATTAGGTTTACAAGAAATGGCCACAAAGTCCAGTAATGACACATTGGATACTTTCAAAAACATCCTTAAAGATATCGAGTGTTTCTTCCAATGGCGTCGGTAAAAGAATATTAGTAAACATCAAAAATACTATGTCGAAACGCGCATCAACTGAAAAGAAAATTAATGAATTACTTCAAGAATACAGAACTCCTATACTACCACAAGTATTTGAACATTTTGAAACATTTTGTGAAGAAGAAAAAGAAGCATACTTTCAAATGAATATTTTTATGGACTCCATACTCTTGTTCATTTAGCTGAAACAGCTCAAAAACATTATTCGAAACAGAAAAATACACTTAAACAATGATATTCCCATACAAAATAAATAGCTTGATACACCCTCTCAGCCAGGTACAATACGGCTGATTCATACATCCTGCAAAGCATTGTCACGACGGGGTTGAAATAGTAACGTTTATACGTTCATTGGTGACACTTTAAAAGAATAAAAAAATGTCGTTTCCATTACAGCCTTTAAAAGGCAACCTGTTTAATATTATTTCCATAAATGCTGTACAAATGTACTTCTTTTTGAATTATATGTGTGATTTTTTGGAGAAAACGCCAAACCTTAATTTGCTCTTGTCATCTTTTTTACATGATTTGAGAGAGAAAAAATTGAAGCAGGTTGTAAGGCACTTCGCCTTGAATCAAAGCTTATTATAACAACACCATTTTGGAATGTTCTTGAGAACAAAGAAATAAATATTACAATTTTTAATGACCGCTTGAATGAACTGGCTGAATATCTTGCATATGTCTTTATATGTGGTAAAATTATTTTATATGATGATGTTGCAGTGAAAGAAGATACAATTTATAAATACCTCTTGGAAATTTCTGCAATAGACAATCATGTTATCATTATCCTGAGTGTTATTTTGCCTGCATTTGCTGAATAAATTAAAACTCATTATAAAGACCATCTTCCTGGTGCAGAATTGACAAATCTAAATCTGATTGAAACGAAGAGTGTTGATAAACACAACAAATTTCCTTAACGCGTTTTTTCATATGTGGACCATCTGCTATAAATTAAACAAATAGAAATACAATAACATTAAAATCGCACATAACATTTTCACTCAAAAAAACGTCAGAATGGCTTTCTGAACAGAAAAATGCACATGAAATAATAAAACAAAGCCGCAAGAAAGTGAAAAATGAAAAAAAATTCAAACAAAGAGAAGGAACAAGACATGCTTAACGGATTGAAAAGCAGCGAGAGGATTTCAAGAAGATAAGGAACGAAAAATTAAAAAAAACTATAATGACATTTTATGGATTGTGGCAGAACGAACTACAGATGAATGATGCACTTAGTAAAATTAAATCCAAACAGAACAAGAAGAAGCGTTAAGAGTACAACTTAGATTTAGAAAGAACGTATTCCGACAACAATGTAATAAAGATGTGTACAAAATGAGCACACATATTAATGGCAGATGAGTAATGTTTCATGTAGATGCACTAAAAATGTAATAATACTTATGAACAAGGCAAATGAAATTCCTGTATCTGATAAAACAAATGACTTGGTCGGTTGAAATATTATGCACAAGTTCTTTGAAGAAAGTGGAGAATACAGATGGAACAATAATATCACAGGTATTCCTTAAAAACAAAACAACATGTGACTGTGCTTTAAATAAAACTTTATTTTGACAATCAGAACACATGCACGCAGGTTTTCTATCAATGTGTTTAAAATACAATGTGTTGATACGGTTCTACAGGTTCCTGGCTTTCCGGAATGGTTTAATATCAAGTACGATGATAGTGATGATATTTACACGGCTAAGCTTGAAGAGGAGTACCATGAATGGTGACGTGTTGATCCGTGTTTAGATTTTAAAGAGAGATTATACGATTTTGTCAATCCATATTTCCTTTTTTCTACAGATGAAGCGCTGGTGAATCTTTAACTAGAATAAAAAAAGACCGTTAGACGTAGTTCCCTAAAACAAATTGTATTCAAATTTGAATTTGTTTTACATCTCTATTTTCAATTACTTGAAATTGCTTTAATGATGTTAACACTTCTGTTTTTTACTGTTAAAACTACATTTAGGCGTTATATAAATAAAAGTTATATTTATTAGTGCTAAAAAGGAAAAATAAAAAGGGGAGTTAATGCAAACTGGAGGTGCACTTGCTCCGGATCTATAAACAGCAGTAGATGCACATTGTTAATTGTGAACCTTTTTTTCAATACATTTGACACAAGACAAAGTAAGTTCAACTCCCCAATTCCCCAAGACTTGTATGGTCAGTGCTGGGTCAGTAAATTGGCAGGGGAAGACGAAACGAATTATCACTAAACGCCTCATGTTGATAATACAGCATTGCTTTCAATACATTAAAAAAACATGGATTTTAAGTAAACAAATGCATGTAAACCAGTCGGTAAATGTCATCCCATCGAACTTTTTGTTGCTCGCCCTATTTTCCTTTTCTAAGCCTCACCGGAATAACTTTCTTCTCAGCAGCAACCATGTATTTTCTATTTATTTGGAATCGTTACGTCATTTGAACTCCAGAGGGGGTAATCACGTGATAATCTAAACGGAATCAAGATGGCGACGACCATGCCGAAACAGGTATTTGTTTGCTGTGTTCTACCCTTTGTTGACGGAATTTAACAAGCCTGCCCACTTTCCAGCCACATTGCCAAGAAGGGTATAAGTGTGTTGAAAATCGATATAAAACTCGACTTTACTCGGTGCAAAAAATTTAAGCGAGAACTGTTCGCCATGTGTTTTGTGATTCTCACTGGGTTTCAAAATGGAAAATTCGACGGACAGACGACGGAAAAAGACCGATCACAAAAGCTCACCTGAGCAATCAGGTGAGCTAAAAAATATAAATGGATATGCCTGTAAAGGTAACCAGCCAACAGGTGCTATTTCAGACAGTTTCAATGATATAGTTCACACTTCTGATGAATCGAGTGGAGCCAATGCAAAGTTCATATGCACTAAGGTTTTAATGAATAGTGATAAAAGAGACATTTCCTCCGTTGTGGCACTATATGAATTATCTTCACTTCCACTTAACAGATGTAGCCATTTTCTAAAATGCCGTTCAAGGATAAACACGCTTTAAAGCATTGTAACGCTTTCGATTGTGATGTTAGAAAAACCGATTGGGCAAGGCATCAACAGACAAAAAAAACATGCCAAGAATTCGGGCATAAGAACGGAACCTATAGTGGAAACCCGGGGAAAGGCGAAAGGTGTTAAACCGGGAAAGAACTTTATAGTTACGTGGCAGCAAAATATGAAGTATGACTGGGCAAAGGCTGTTAATATACACTGGAATTATCACGAAAAGCATATTCAAGCCTGGATCATCTGCAACGAATGGGGAGCAGGGTCAAGCGATGCTCATGGTCACAGTCATCCAGTGATCATAATGAAAAATCCGATCAAATTGGTGGACATGCAGAAAATCTTGAAGAACCTCACGGGTGAACCTCCCAATGACATTCAAAGCTGCAGGCACGTGAAAAGATTATGTTGCGTACTGCAGTTAGGAGGATTACAGATGTTTCATGCATGGAATCGACAAGGATTGGCTGTCAACCATCACCCTGGCGTACGTTCACACGCGTCGCACCAATTACAGACGTCTTCTGCCTACCAGCTACCATTACTGCAGGATGTCTTCGGGAAATCATCGCCAAGACGTATCTCGGGCAATATCTGGCGGCCATGCACGGAGCTATCGTCCTCGAAAATGGTCACACTAAAGACCTCAGCTCTGCATATAACGCTGAGCCAATTGTGGTGTTCAACTATCCCAGGAGTCAAGAGGGGTCGATCAACTATCACTTCCTCGAGTTGCTGAAGGACGGTTGCATCTTCTCTTCGAAGTACGAGTCTCGGGTCAAGACGTTCACTCCGCCAAAGGTCGTTTGCTTTGCGAACTTCCCACCGATGAGGGACGCTCTCTCCGCTGACAGATGGTGGCTATTCAAAGTGCAGGACGATGCATTTATTATGGACATTTGAAATTATTCGTATATACACCATAATAAAGTTCTAAAAATTAAAAATGGTTGCTAACTCTAACCCTAACCCCTTCCGATCCAAAGCCTTGACTATAATTCATAATAATAACAATTAATTGTGTTTAATTCAAAAACTTACATTTACGAATCTGGTTAGCTTCAGCGATCGAAAAGAAACAATTTCACTTTGTTAAACCGTTTTTTGGTTAAACATAAATCGTATATATGTCACCTCGCATTGTGAATTAATGTGTTTTACTCAACATTTGCGTTTGTTTATAGCAAAGCTAACACAATCTTACTTTCAATACACAACAACAATTGTATTGGATAACAGCATATTTATTTGAAAAAGAAAATCATCGGTTGAACAACAAGTAATTAAAAATCAACACAAAGTCATCTGACTATTGCCAATTTCGGTTTTGTGTCAAGATTAATTCTGACACCGCCTTATTTTCTATTCGGCCAACCAATCAAAATCAAGCACCTGTATGCTCAAGCTTGAAAATCATAACTCGAACTCAAATGGGGCATGTTTCAAAAAGCTATCGAAGAAAAACCATCTCAAACTACTTTGCAATGTTCTTTGTTCCGCAGACCGAGGATTGGGTCAGAGAGTTGTTTCAAATACCAGAGACAGAAAATTGGGACACCATTGTACCACAAACGGAGGATTGGGAAGAAGAAATAAGACAGTACAAAGCAGGTATGTTCGTTGACAATGCTTGTTGACTTACTCGTTTTGTTTGACAAGTGTTGAACTATGTGAATAAAATGCTTGAATATATGGTCACATTGTCTTCTTGTCTATTTCCAGAGCAAAGCCAGACAGAGTTTTATGCGTTGCCAGACTTCATGTGGAGCGACGACTACGTTTGCGATCACATTTGCTGGGTATGCAAAGATTTGAAATGCAATGGAAAATGTTATGATGAACAGATTTTTAAAACAAATTCGCATGTTGTGTTAATCTATAATATATCGTTTTTCAGCAAGCGCTCAGTTTGCCCATACAAAAGCACACTAGGTTCATTAGTTCTGTTCCTTGTACACTTGGTAACAAACCAAGACAGAGGCGTAATGACAATAGCGCATAGAAAAAATATTAAAACGATGATTATGGTCGTATCCATGTTTTACAAATAAAATTCAACGAAATGGTACAGTGGTATACCTCAAAACGTATATAAGCGCTCAGACACACACGTATTAGGTCATTTGCAAAATGGAGATCGAAGGAGCAACATTTAACATAAGCAGCTCCCAGGTTATGAAAATACACGTTGGTTAACTTACAGTGAATTCGGACAATTGATAAAACTCACAAACATTGTGGAACAATTGGTTCCAGAACATGTTAACCTGAGGCCGTGTTGGGAAGGCGACGACCACTACAATCAGATGGGAGCTCTGATGTGCCCGGAGTGCAATCCAGACGACTACATGAATTGGATGTACTAGCGCAAAATGTTTGCTCCTTTTACATTAACAATCCTTGTTATTTGTGACATTAACATTTTGAAAACATTTTCGTGACGCTGTTACTGATTTTTGCGTGATTGTTGATGAATATGTGAGACAGAATTCGCTATTCTTTTCTGTTCTCTGATAATAGACAATAAAATGCATGAAAATTGAAATCAGATATTATTGATGTTTTTAGCTATTTACCATCGATATCATGTACGAGAAATCGATACATGCAAACATGTGTTTTGATGTATTGCTTGAATACTTGGACCATGCTCTGGCCACTAGACGTGATCCAACCAATCTAGCTTCTCTTTTTCCGAAGTACAAAGACCGACTGAAAACATTCGATCATGGCCAAAACGTGCGAACCTAAACAAGCGAGCATTGGCCAATACTGGCTTTATCTTCAACATCGATCGAGTTCAATGTGTTTACTGTCACAATGTTTTTTAAAATGTGTCAGAAATAGACTTAGAACATCAGTGTCCAGCAAGAATTGACTTCGTAAAACAAATCTCTCCTTGACCCAAAGAAAACTGCAGGACAACAACAAACATAGATATAGAGTTCAAAGGATTTATTTTGTCAAATGTTCGCTCTCGTTGATTTGCATTTCCGCTTCGATCAATGCAGACTCTGCTGACTTGTCCTCACTTATTTTCACATCTGGCACAACCTCTTGTTAAGGCACTTGAGTGACTGGCGGTTGATTTTGTTCTGGTACGACAACTGTAGCAGGTTGTGGAACGAGTGGCTGTTGTAGTTGTGTTTGAGCTGTTAAACCATGGTATTGCGGCGTTTGATAGTATTGCTGAGGTGGTGCGTTTATTTTTCTGAAAATGGGACTAAAAGTTTCTTTCAGCATGTTAGTTTGAGCAGCAACAAAATCTGTTTGCATTTTTTGCATTTACTGTTTGAACTCGTAAAATTCTTCACGAATGTTAGACTCTTTGGAAACAGATGGCAACAAACCAGCCGGTTTAGAAATCCAGTTGTATGTTCTTTTCGTGTATACATCTGGTTTCTTTGTTTCAAAACCACGAACAATATATCGATACTTATATGCTGATTGCAGCAAAGCGTGTATTTTTGATTCGCTGAATTTCGAATGTTATTCATCGGAGCAAACCAGACATTGACCTGCTCACGAGTCACATGTGTTTGTTTTCTATAATAAGTGAAAACATGGTTGAATTCTTTATTGAAATGTACTTATTTAGGTATTGTCAGTGTGTTGCTAGTATAAAAATTAACTTCAACAAGTTTAAATACACTTACGCTAAGAATGATAACACGCATGATATTAGAAAAATCCGCTTCAGGAGACATAATGAGTTGGAGTAGAATATATTCAGGTATGACGTAATACAATCCCGCGGTCGGTGTGAGTACTGATGACGTCATAAATTCTAAACCCTACGCACTTTAAAGGGGCCTTTTCACAGATTTTGGCATTTTTTAACTTATTCATTAAATGCTTTATATTGATAAATGTAAACATTGGATCGTAAAAGCTGCAGTAAAAAATCAAGAATAAAATTAAAAAAAGGAAAAGATCATTGCCTGGAGCAGGTTTCGAACAAGTGAACCCTGGAGTCCTGCCAGAGTCCTGAAGTAAAAACGCTCTAGCCTATTGAGCTATTTCGCCGAATACACACCCTTGACGTATTTTATACGTTATATAAGCAATCTTAGTAGTTGCACAAAATTTAACGACAAAAACAGAACTCTCCAAATTATTCAATCGTTTCGCGTTGCAACGCTTTATAATTTTTAGGTTTTAAAATCGTTAAAAGATGCATATAATGGCTATATTAGAGCATGGTAAATGTTCAGTATTACTGTTTCCTCACAAATATCATAACTAAAACGAAAATTTGCGAATCTGAAACAACTTTTTTCAATTTTGTCAATTTACCAAAGCGTGAAAAGATCCCTTTAAAATGACCTTTTCACGTTTTGGTAAATTGACAATATAAACAAAAAATGTTTCAGATTCGCAAAGTTTCGTTGTTGTTCTGATATGTATGAAGAAAGTGTAATACTGAACGTTTATTATGCTCTTAAATATCTATTATACTGTACAGTATGCATCTTGTGACGATTATAAGACCTACAAATTATAAAACATTGCAACGCAAAACGAACGATTTAATACTTTGGAACGTTCTGTTGTTGTCGACTTATATAAATGATAAAATACATCTTGCCGAGTGGTCTCAGCGTTAGACTTTTACTCCAGAGGTCAGTGCCCAGTTCAGGGTTCTTTTTTAAGTCCCCCACCACTATAGTTGGGGACATATTGTTTTTGCCCTGTCTGTGGGTCTGTCTGTCTGTTTTCGCCAACTTTAACATTTTGCAATAACTTTTGCTATATTGAAGATAGCAACTTCATATTTGGCATGCATGTGTATCTCATAGAGCTGCACAATTTAAGTGGTAAAAGGTCAAGGGGTTCTTTAAGGTCAAAGGTAAAAAAAACGAAATCAAAGCGGCGCAGAAGGGGAAATAGTGTTTCTGACAAACACATTTCTTGTTCTTTCTTGTAATCAATTCTTGTTTTTTACTTTAGCTTTTAAGATCCAATGTTTAAATTTATCAATATAAAGCATTTAATGACAAACTGCAATACATGCAAAAAATATGTGAAAGGTCCCTTTAAAACTCCATCTTGAACGTACCAAAAAACAAACCTAATCCATCCTTCGAGAATTCTATGAAAGTATTAGCTTTATGTTGAAACGAGTATATAAGTTCGTATTACTCAGGTTCAACGTCGATGAATGGTAAACTAGAATAAAATTCCACTGCACGTAGTACATGAGAATGTAGTACATGAGAATAATCAAAAGTAGAGTTTTATTCGTGTCGGCAACATCTTATTTATTGAAATAGTTTCGTTCATGTATACTGTCGGGACATCCGCGTATTTCTGTACTGATTCGTTCGTACGACACATAGACACAATTTAGTTTCTGCGTAAAATAATAAGAGTACATGTCCCGTATTCACCAAGTTCCTAACGGGGTAAAAATAACATAACATTTTAAGTGACATTAGACACATCTAACAGTATAGGCTATGTTTATAGGTTTATGTCGCAGTCCTTGTTTCTTTTGGTGTTTTCACTTCATATACACTTATATTTGTTAATGCAGCATCAACTGTTCACGGCTATAGATAGCTTTTAGGGTATATTGGGTAATCATCGCCTGTTTTTGACAACAATAGAGTTTTAGCAAAAAATTTCACCCCCTACTTTTGAGCTTAATTGGGTTTTACACCCCCGTTTTTACTCAATTGGGTAATTAAGGGAATGACATATATAATATAATAAAAATCTACTAAGGTTACTAAATTATTTATACAAATAAAATTCAAAAAGGTACCTGTACATAACAACAAACAATAACTGAATTTCTGATCAAAGTTATTTCATTATAAGACCGAGTTCGTAAAAATCGCTGCACAATTGATGAAGTTATAGCTGTTAGCGATGCACCCCGTTTTCGGGTTATTTTGAGTGGAATACCTTGAAAATGAAAGTAGAAATCGGACGGGTCTACGAATAATAGCAATAATACCCCAAAGATTGATAACTGCTATGAAGTATGAACGGCATGAAAAAATACGCACGGTGTTCGTAAGAATTGCGTTTCGTGACTCAAGGTTTTTACGGGAATAAAGTTATTAAATTTGTATTTGCGTTTTGTACGCTTTATTTTGAACTTTATTACGTTTTTGGTTATTTTAATTGCGAAATAACGCAAACAAACGCTTGTTATCTATAGACCTGAATTTCAACACACTAATAGCCCTAATTTCAACACACTAAAACAATATCCCGGAAAGAGAAATTAATCAACCGTACTTTCGTGTGACAACTGACGACAGAAATGATTTGTTTTCCTGAAACGATATCTATACATACGACACACGAACACTAACTCCGATCCTAATTATTAAAAACATATTTGTTTTTTCTTTAAACCTGTAAATCTCTGCACGCTATTGTTAAAAAACATATCGCGTGTTATTATGCCCCCGGATCGAAAGATCGGGGGTATATTGTTTTTGGCCTGTCAGTTTGTTATTCTATATGTGTGTCTGTAATTAAACTTTAACCTTGAAAGTTTTGCAATAACTTTTGCAATATTGAAGATAGCAGTTTGATATTTGGCATGCATGTGTATCTTGTGGAGCTGCACATTTTGATTGGTGAAAGGTCAAGGTCATCCTTCAAGGTAAAATATAAGGCTTCAAAGCGGGGTCGTACGGGGCATTGTATCTCTGACTAATACATCTTTTGTTTTGAATGTACCAAAAAGCTCGAAGTTTGGACGAGTACTATCGTAAAAATTTCAGATGACAAATCTCCCATTACACCGTTTGGTATTTGTAAACATCAGCGTCCTTGACAAGCATGTATAACTTGAGAAAAATTATATAAAATGAGTTAGTTTCAATGCAAGGTTGGTTTTTACTATAACATTTTAGCTGGTGTGTCATGAAAATCGTATCTTTACCCTTACTATTTTCGGTTTGACAGATACCGGTAACTAAAATACACACAGTGTGTATGCAAATCTCGATTGTGACCTCATGGCACGTGCGACATATTTGATATTCGGAATACACCGGTATTACCCTTACACCGGTAAAACACTTTGACACGATGTATGGTTTATGAAAGTTTTAGTAGCTTCAATGACTTTTAAGAGAATTTCACTTTCATGTTAATGCTATTTGTTTATACACCTATTTTGAAATCTAAATTTTAGAATCAACCCGCCTTACTAAAATGTATGCATGTCGGTTGTCAAATATTAGGATTACATACTAAATTTAAATATAAAAACTAGTTCAAGTCGAAATAAAAAAACTAAATATAACATAAACATCTTTCTTATAAAATATCTTTTTTACAAGATTTAACACATTTTGTTAGAATGAAAACACAAATAAATATCAACAAAACGAGTTCTCATGAAGGAATTTAAATAAATTTAAGGCTTCATTGTTGTATCCGAAATCGATACAGATACGCTTTGTGTAATTCAAATAGTTATTGCTACTGTTAACATTTGATAATACAACTTGCAAATTCAACATTACTTCGAAAATATATGCTTATAATAACAATGTTTTGCATATCAACATCTACATCGATCAACGCGACATTATTACGATAGATAGACAGTGCAGACGAAATAACTATCGGCAAACTTTTTTCATTCACTGGGGTCAACAGGAAATCAATATAGGCTATGTCTGCGGAAGCGTTGTCCCCGGAAGTAGAAAACGAAAGTAAACGAGACTTAAACACCATATTATTATACAATAAAAATTGATGATGGATGTTCTTTAAATGTGTGTAACTGTAAGTAAATTCAACTTGTTTCCCAAGTCCATGGAATTTATGAGCGTACATTAAATAAGTTCATTTCCCAAATGGTGGATTTATGTAATAATGGACTTATAGAATGCAAATAGAGGATAATTTATTGATAACTTACAGTCAATGTAAGAGAATCAATAAATTTTGTACTTGAACATAGCTCCATATTTCTTTCGATTAAATATTGAGTATTATAGATCTAATTACATCTAGTTATGGCCTTCTTGAACTTCTCCGGCACTGCTCCTATGTTCGCTGTACTCCAAATTCGCTGTAAAAAAATCGCTTCTTTCACCATTTGAGCTAGCATTCTTATAGTCTACAATGGGTTTTTCATAACATCAAATCAATACCGTAAACAAAACATTATTGAAGAAAAACACGTTAAGTTTAAAAAAAGTCAGGCTACTTACACCGATATTCTTTTCGCTCTTGTGTCCCAGACTCTACGCCACATCGAAACTTTTTCGGCACCCGTGTCAAGAAGAAATTCTCAGCTGTCTCGAACCAGTGCATTTGTAACGACGGCTGGTTCGGGCCCAGGGTTCGCACAGGGCTTGAAAAGTGCTTGAAAACAAGTCCTAGGCTTGAAAAGCCCTTGAACTAAGGATGGCCTTGAAAAAAGTGCTTGAAAAGTGCTTATTTCATGTAAAAAAGCCTTGAAAATTTTTATTTCTGCTCAGAATTACTTTTATCATCGCTTTAATAATAAACTTAAATATAAAGAGAAATATTACAAAAATTGATAATAAATTCCTTCGCGCAAAAAGTTGAGTACGACATATAAGTTTGGTACACTATTGAGTATGAACGTTATGTGTACTACGTCACAGATTATGTGTACTACGTCAGAGGTTCTCCATTCTGATCAATTTTCGCGACTGAAAACGCAGCAATGGGGAAGCGTCGTTTCCAACCAGGGTGGTTGACTGAATATTCCTGGGTACAGAAAACAAATGACATTCGAAAAGCACATTGTCGGGTCTGAATGAAGACCATTGATGTCGGGATGATGGGGGAAAGCGCTTTGAAAAGCCACGAGAAAGGGGAAACCCACAAAAAAGACATAAAATTGAGAAGCAAACAGGATTCCTGCTACATGTTGTTTGTGAAACAGGAAGGTACTATTGTTAAAACTGTTAAATCTAAAACAGACATAAACAACAACAGCCCATCTGTGTCAAACCAGGAAGGCACAGCCACAGAGAGTGTTCAGATAGAAGTTCTTTAAATTCCAGGACCTTCGCAACCATCAGCAGCTGTATCAAACTTGCAGATAAATTTGTTACAAAAAATGATATGTTGAAAGCGGAAGTATTGTGGGTATTGCATACCGTTTGCACACATCAATCCTTCCATTCCAATAAAAACATTACAAAGTTATTCAGGTTATGTTCCATGACAGTACCATATCAAAAAAAAATCTTGCGGAGACTGCAAGACTGCTTATGTGGCCGTTTTTGGGCTAGCTGAACATTTCAAAACTGTACTTGATAGTTCTATAAGTGGACCGTACTCAGTGTCTTTTGATGAAAGTTTAAACAAGAAAGACCAATCCAAGCAAATGGAAAATGCATTTTTTAAAGGAAACTAACATACGGTTCTCGGCCTTGAAAATAAAAATTTGGCCTTGAAAAGTCCTTGAATTTAGGTTTGAGATTTCTGTTTGAACCATGGGGCCAGTCTGGAGACTTTTGTTTCTTTGCGGTGCAATTTTCGTCGGCCATATTGAATTTATACCGGCTGCTGTTTGTGACGTTTTTTGGAAGATTTCCGAGAATCTGTCTATCGCAACCGTTGTTTATTTTTTGTGTTTCATATACACGTATATTCGTTAATGCAGCATCAACATACTCAAACAATATCCCGAAAAGAAAAAAAATAATGCATTTGAATATCAACCATACTTTCGTTTGACAACTGATCATGCATGTACGATGTGAACCTAAATTTAGTTTTAGTGCAGATTCGTTCATACGACACAAAGGCACAATTTTGTTTTACGGATCATTTCGGCTTAGAGGACTGGGCGAGTCATGTAAAATATCGTATATATATTTTAATAAACAACTGGTCACATTTTAACTAACTATTTTGACCTGGTAATTCTTTTCAGCTGAATTCAGTGAAAAACAGTGAAAAATGCTTATAATATCACTTTAAGAGTAGATTTTCGTTCATACGACACAATTTTGTTGTACGGATCATTTTAACTTCCTGCAACGATATCTATTTATACGACACACGAACACTAACTCCGATCCTCATATAAAGACGAAGGCTTCCTTATTGTAGGACAATAAGTACGAAATATCTTCGTCACAATCGGTTCGGGCCGGTAATTTGTCTTTTCTGCATTTTATAAAATTCGTCTGAAGATTTGAGTATCAATGCATATTGTACCGTCAATAACAGATTTAAATGTTTGTTCAATCTCATCTGTTGTGGATTCTGTGCTACAGCAGATGGGGTGAGGCAGTAGCGCCTAAGACTATACGCACTGTCAGCATACAAATGCCCAACATCATTCCTCTCGAGGTAGTCCTGAAAAGAGCAGTTTGGTTTTTGTTGAAAAAAGGCATTGCAAGACCATGCCTTTATACGATTGACACATTGGATATAAAAAAGCCTCTATAACGCTCAAAAAAGCGAAAATTTCGTAAAGTATTTCGTTAAATAAAGTTGACACCTAAACAATCGGTGTTCCTTATAGCAATAGCCACAATTTCAACGCTAGATGTGGTATGATTACATAGAGTTTTGTGGATACAAAATGCTCGTTTTTTATTTATTTGTGATGATTAATTCCATTTTAATTTCACATTTTAATATATCTATTCATACGACACACGAACACCATGTTAGTTCATGTGTCGTATGAATAGACATCGTTGCGGGAAAATAAAAAATGGAAGAACACCGAGCATTTTGTATCTACAAACATCTATTTTACCAAACCACATATGGCGTTGAAATTTCGGCAATTGCCATAAGGAACACGGATTTGAAATTTGTTAAGTTCATTTTACGAAATAGTGTACGAAATTTTCGTTGATTTTGAGTAGTAATGCTACTTTAAAGGGACTAGCAAGTATAATCCCTCCGAAAAGGGAATTTAAAAAAAAAGATTTTTAAATAATACTCTGTGTTTAAATGTTTAAAAAACAACAACATATAAATCATTACAATAAATTCAAAATGTATAATATAGAATATAATATAATAATATCATGAATGTAAAATAGTGTGTTTAATGTTTCGTATTTCATTAAGTTAACAAAAATACAAACCTGTACACCACAACCATCAAACACGAACGAATCGACACTACATTTAGGAATCTGAAATTTTCAATACATCTCCAAAATACAAGACATACCACCTACATGAATCGAAAAGAATGTACTTGTTAGCCTTATTCCTTTTGAAGAGTGTCTTATGCATGGCAACATCTTATATAGTTCCACTTGCTTCAAAAAACTTATCGAATAACACCAACACCTTTATACATTGTCAATGCCCAGTTCTTGTATTTACAACAGCATAAGAGCTCCCATGCTTGTCAATATATATGCGTAATAAGTTATTTCTTCAAATATTAAATACCTTTTCACTTCCAAACATTCAATGCTAATACAAGGACTAAACATTTAAATACATGCTGGTATGACAAAACAATGACAGATAAAGAGGCACATTACTCCTTACACTTTTAACAAGAAACGTTTAATGTCAGATGAGGTTATGTTTATTTATGTTATTCTTCCAAAAATACAAAATATTACATAAATGTCTGATAATATGTTTATTAAAGAATTAATAAATACAAACAATTGCTATTGATCAAAGGCTACCTCAATATCGAGTCCACAATTCCTTGCACATTCAGAGCATGGAAGCCTTTCCTACACACATACACGTCTTCATGTTCTATGAGGGCATTTATGGGGATCAGAGTCCCGTCCACAGCTCCCAGCATATCCCGTACTCCACACAACCTGTGGAACCCCACCTTTACAACTGTCTGATCAACTGGAAAGCTGTAGATATATTTTTTATTTCTATAGTCTCTCTCTCTCTCTCAAACCCAGAGTGCATGATGATTTTTTTAATATACATGTGTAAATATTATATTTAAAGTGAATGCATTTTAATATGTAAATGTCAAAATGAACATATCAACATTGCATACACTTTGATTGACTGCTGGTGCTGTAATAAATGCAAATCAAACATTTTCAGAATGGAAATCATGTTCAGCCAATAAAAATGAGACGGACTATAAGATTAAGCAACTGCAGTTGCTTTGTATTGGTCAATATGGTCAATCACAATATTATAAAAAATATCAATGTTTGCGTGAAACAGAAGAGCGGCTGATTCCATGATTGTCGACAAATTCGGTATAGATGGTTCCGTTGGCTAAGAACCGCAAGCTAATGAGTACCTGCATAATAATGAGAATATGGACATTCATTATGAATTTCATTCTGCATTTATTTGTTTTTTTTTATTTGGGAAATTTCATCCTGTTAGGGCAATTGGGAAAAGGGTAAACATTTCATTACTGAGAAGGGGCTTTAAATACGGTCTTAGTAGAAAGATGATAAACTGTATCAGGATTCAAATTTTTAATTATCTATTGAAAAGCCAACATGTTTCATGCTGCTGATCAGGGCATAATGCAATATATTATAACATCAAAACATTCATATATATCAGCATGCATGTTTGTGAGATTTTACAACTGTTTCTGTCTTGTGCGAGTCCGTTTGTAATTTGTATTCAGATCCATCTGCATGCCCAACGTGTGTGAAGCCATTTACTGTTTGTGTGCCAGGAACAATTAAAATTCAGTAAGTTCCTTGCAAAGAAAAAATATGATACTTATCATGCTTTCCTTAATGTTTGCTATAGTAATCACAGACTTAACTACAAGATACATCGTGCTACTTATGAATTCAACATTTCAAGTCTCTAACACTCAAAATCAACGAAAATTTCGTAAAGTATTTCGTAAAATAAAGTTAACACTTAAACAATCAGTGTTCCTTATAGAAATAGCCACAATTTCAACGCTAGATGTGATTACATAGATTTTTGTAGATTCAAAATGCTCGTTTTTATTTATTTGTGGCACAATTAATTCCATTTGAATTTCCCGTGAATATATATATATATATATATATATATATTCATACGACACACGAACACCATATTAGTGTTGCGGGAAATAATAAAAACGAGCATTTTGTATCTTCAAACATCTATTTTACCAGACCAAATCTGACGTTGAAATTTCGGCAATTGCCATAAGTAACACTGATTTTTAATTAATTTAGCTTATTTTACGAAATATTGTACAACATTTTCGTTGATGTTGACTAGTAATGTTACTTTAATTACGACGAATGTTTTATCGAAGATATAAAAGCATTTTATCTCAATTTACATAAGGTCCGTCCATAGCTTATCCGAACACCAAAATATATCCTAAATCCATTTATTTATTGCAAAAAGTAGCCAACAACCGCCTTAATCATTTCAAAAATAAAATTATCAGACAAGTGGAAGGCACGTCAACATCCAATATTGTTGTTTTTTATACACATTTGTGTTTTAGTTCACTTTTCACATGTTAAATAATCACTAATTATCAACACCAATTTTTCTACGGTTGATTCCGGAAATCGCTGAAGAGCAGTAATTGCATATTGAGTGGAATGCGATAAATACAGAGAAAAGTAACTGACTGGATGTCAAAGTGGGAGTAGCGTAGCTACATGTATTAAATTGAATATTGCAACAGAAAAATACGCTGAGCTTTAGAGTATTTGCTCACCTTTGTTTCAACCGAGATCGCACGGCCTCAAAATGTCTGTTGCTGCAAATATTGACGTAGAAGTTCACACGACGCACACCTGCTTTACTAAGGCGGTATCTCGATACAAAAACGTCATCAGGGATGTCGTCTAATAAAATATTCGAGAAAATCTTTCTCTCCGTCTTCGAATCACGTAACCATCGTCCATTTTGTTTACGTCATTACCGTAATTACGAGTGCTTGTTACGTATCATAGACGTGCGAGAGATTTCTATGATATCGTAAATTACGATGTTTTATTGAAACGCAAAATTACTAATTTGTGAGAGTCGGAACTGGTTTACGAGTCGTGAGATACTTACGATGGCTTATTGAAACGGTCTCCGGCAAAAAATGCTGACAGCGTCTTGTTCAATAGGTTGAATAATTACTGAGGAAAATTGGTGAATGCTCATCAGCACATAAATGCAATAACTATGTTGTTTATTCAACAAAGAAGTATGGTAACCTACACCAAGCGTTATCACTTATTCTCATCAACAATGGGAAATTATTGTCGCCACGCATCCATCATTCATGTTGTTAAAACTGGACTTCATTTTCATTACAAATGTAAAGCCTGGTCATAGGTTAATATATTTCACACATAACGATTTTCTTTGAATTGTACAACGTATGATCTTTTTATCGTGTAATGTACGAAATGCAATGTACGAGCCTGTCGCTTTTTCAATGGATTACGTTCTGTTATAAACATCTATAATCACATTGCGCATGTGATGATTTTACCGTTAGCTACGTTAAAATATATAATTGTGTGGTTCAAACAACCATTTACAAGACAAAACAGTCGTGCCATTTATTTTTAATAGTCCTTTATGTTTTGTCGTCTAATTTTGAAAGCCATCGTAATGTCCGCGATTTGTAAATTAGTGATGGCATATTTTATTTAAACTAAGAAAACTGAATTGTATATAGCTTTCGAACATATTTGTATTCCAATAGTATTTACATCTGGAAGAATTTAGTGGACCAACCACGTAAATGTTTAAATCTTTAAAACGTATTTGTTAAAACTATAAAAATTGGTACAAAACTGTGTGATGTTCGAGATCAACGTTTCTTTAGTTCGGCTCATTTACTTATAATTGTAATTATTCTATCACACGGAACCGACTCATTTTTCGTATAATAAAAATTAAATGAGCCACTAATTGAAATATGTAAACTAATTCCACATTAAATCAAGGGGTCGTAATGTACGAGATTGTAATGTTCAATACATATATAACGTAAATTGCATTGCACGATATACACAAGGTTGCTGATGTCATATTCTGGAATGACGTCATACGTATGATGTCATAGAATTTTCTTTCTTAGTATTTTCTACAGGTTAGCCACAATTTTACTGTTTTTGAAGACGGCTTTACGCATGACGAGGTATGTTAAATTTTAATCATGTTTTCAATTCACATTTTACATTAACATTTACTATATGTATATAATCGAGTAACCAGTAATCAGTTGCATGCAAAAACATAGTTAAATAAGTATGGTTAATTTTCGCGATTGTAAAGCACTTTGTGTAATGTACGCGATGTTTAGTCTCGAACATTACTTACATTTCATCTGAAATGTGTGGTCGTTGTTTTCCCCAATTTATAAAAACCAGCTATGTTATTTTACGCATACGGAGTCACAGATGTGTGTAATTTATTCATGCTGTAATGCAAACCGATATGTGTTCACAAGGTAGTTGAACAAAATGCGTTTGTTTTTAATATTTTTGAACGAAATGGGTCATGTTTTTTAAAGGTATACTATTATAGCAAAACTTCTGTCAGCGTCGTTTTCAAAAGGTTGAATAATTACTTAGGAAATTAGTTAATGCTCATCAGCACATAAATGCAATAAGTATGTTGTTTATTTAACAAAGTAGTATCGAACATTACATACTGTAGTCTCGAACAATACCTAATACAACACATTCTTTCAGACTAAGATGGTGAAATCTAGGGCTGAAATCTGTAAAGATTATAGAAAACGACTGAAAGAAAAAGACAATGAAGGGTATCTTCGAAAAGAGCGCGAACGACGAAGATCAAACTACATTCCTACCGGTTTGTTAAGTTCCGCGGAAAAAACAGAACGACGCAAAAACATAAGAGAATCAGTCAAACGATATCGAGAAAAGAAAAAACGACTTACCGAGGAACAAAATGTTAGTTCACACAACGAGTCGATAAATACCAGCGGCTATGAGAGTGTGAATGGGGCGATTGATACTTCAAACAATATGATAGTAGCGATGCAGTTCCCTCGAAGAGCGGCTGGACCAACCAAAAGGGTTACACGAGAACTAAAGCGTGCAAAGAAAGAAATTACAGAGCTTAAAAGGGCAAATATAGATTTAGCCAGAAAACTAAAGACTGAGCAACGAAAACGACAGCGATTTATGAAGCGCTTTCAAAGTTCCCCTCAAACGCCCAGGAGTAGCGCGGAGAAACTTATGAACAGAGCGGGACTCACTCCTGCACAGAAAGATAAGGTGAGGAAAGAAATCATATTCGGAAATGTGCTTTCCGCACAGCTACGCTCAAAGATGGAAGAGCATACAAAGGCGTCGATAAATCAATTACACAGAATTGTAGCCGGAAAAATAATCAGAAAATACAGATTCAGTTCAATGCTGTCAAAAAAGACTGGCCTAAATAAGAACACTATTTCCAAATACACAAATTATTCACAACCAAACCAGACGAAAGGGCGGAGGGTCACCAGAAAGTATGAAAAGTTGATAATTGAATTTTTTGAGCGTGACGACAATAGTAGAATCTCACCTGGAAAGGCTGATTGTGTGAACACTGATGGGGGAGCAAAGCAGTCTAGAGTGCTGACTGATTATCTTCAGAATTTACACGAAAAGTTTTTATCAAAGAATCCAGAGTGTAAAGTGTCGTTTGCCACGTTTTGTAGAATACGACCAAGAAACATAAAATTGTCTGCGTTCATATCGAGAAACAGTTGCCTCTGTACAAAACATCAAAACATGTCATTAACGGCCAAAACACTTAAAAGAGAAGGGGTTTCCGTGTCTGTCAATCCAGACGTGTTTGCAAAGGATGAGATCGATAGGCAGACAGTTTTAGATTCATTAAATGAAGTTGTAACTGTTCCACAATGGAAACGTGTTGTCGTTGATGACAGAGGGAAACAGAAGAGCGTTATGAGAATAACAGATACAAAAATGGGCAAACAGGAATTTTTTGACCATATAGAAAACCAGAAACAAGACTTCAGCGAACATGCTGCCCGGGTTAAAAACCAGTATTTACAGATGAGAACACTGAAACAAAACCTGCCACAAAAACAAGTCGTAATCCAAATGGACTTTGCGGAAAATTATGCTTGTCGCAGTTCCGATGAAATTCAATCGGCCTATTTCAATCAAACAGGTGTTACTTTGCACCCTGTTGTCATATACTACATGCAAAACAACGAACTGAAGCATAAAAGTATTGTCATAGTATCGGACACATTAGCACACAACGCCCACACTGTTGTCACCTTCCTGGATACCATTCAAAAGGAAGTTAAGCAAATGATTCCGGACATAGAAGTGTGTCATTTTTGGACTGACAGCCCTACATCCCAGTATAGAAACAAGCTAATCTTCGACGTGGTTGCTAACTACGATACTATTTTCGGGTGCCAGGCGGTCTGGAACTATTTCGAAGCGGGTCATGGGAAAGGACCATGTGACGGTTTGGGGGGAACTGTCAAGCGTCTTGCTGACAATGCTATCAAAACAGGAAAAGTTATGATTCAGGATGCTTCTGGCTTTTACAGTTGGGCAAAAGAAACGTCAAGCTTTCATAACGTTGAATTCAAGTTTGTGACTGACAAAGAAATATCGGACAAAACGATAGTAATTGCAAAATATGCTGCAAACCTGCGTCCAGTAAAAGGAACCATGAAGCTACATGCAGTAGTTGGCCAGGGTAACTTCAAAATATTCGTAAGAGATACAAGCTGTTACTGTGTTGGGTGTCTTTCAGGGGTGCGGTGTGACGACTGGAGAGCAGAACATACAAGAAAGCCGACACCCACAGCTGCTGTTACAGTTCATGCTGATATTTTAAATGAAATTGAAGTATCAGTACATATTGCTTCTGAAAGTGTCATTGCCGATGGTGATTTAGAAGCGCCGGCACCGTCTGCTTCTATCGGTTTGATTGAAGAGGGTCAACCGGAACTGGAACCCCTAATTGTCACAGAAACAAGCGCAAACATTGGCGAGTATGTGGCTGCGGTCTATGAAAACCAGTGATACGTCGGAAAGATTGTAAAAGTCGATGCAATAGAAGGAGAAGTAGAAATAAAGTTTATGGAAACTAAAAATAACGCATATCAATGGCCAAAACGTGAAGATCGGATATGGGTTTCAAATGCCAATGTACTTTGTACTGTGAATTTTCCACAGAAAACAAACAAGCCAAAACTGTTCACGTTCTCTGACAGTGATATTGAGCGATGCTCAAAATTGTTTGAAGCAAGAATTTAAATCAATGAGACAATGAAAACAATTAAGTCTTGTGTTTCATAGAAATTTTATTTCTAATGTAATGTTCGATACTTTTATGATCGTTGAAAACAATTGTTATATTGTCAGTATAAGTATTAACACACATACTTATTTAATTTCAGTCATATAACAATATTTAACGAAACAATTTAACATAATTACGACATACAATTGTTTGCTAATACATTTTGGTATGTTTCTGTAATGTTCGATACAGCTCAAATATGTATAATTGTTAATGACAATGCATCTTGTAATTGTTGTGTTTCATGCTTGTATACTGTAAATTATGTTCCCATAGTTGCACAAAAATTATAGGACTTACTTTGTTTACTCTTTGAATATAAAATTATGTTATGTTTACCGTTTCCATAACATTTTGTAAATGTTTGATACACAATATGTGATAAAGAAGTAATACCTAATAATTTGATAAAAAAATATGTTCAATAAAGAGCACTGCATACGTTTAAAAAAATTAAATACAACATAACAGTTAGAGAATAGTTGGGTAGCCCTTTATGTTAGATTAACTAATTGGATAAATTGTGGTAATGTTCAATAAATGTGACATGCATATTTCAAGTCAACAATATTGGCAAATGAATTCCATTTAAGCAAAGTGTTTTGGTTTATCACATAATACTTATTTAGGCTTTTTCATTAAAATACTTTAAAACAACACAATACAAAATATTATAAAAAGTAAATAATTTATTTAAGACATTAGTTTTATAAAAATAACAATACAGCGATTGTCAAGATATCATGCCGCTATGGTGAATAGATTTTCGAAGTTGCCTTCGTCTGAATTGGCTTAAATACTGATTAAATATGTCACACGATGCATGCTTTGTTATTTGAACAAAAATTGCCAGTGGCATCAGCAATCATGAGTTGTTTGTTGATAATTGTGATGCAACTATACCAAAATCGCGTACATTACTTGGTACATAAATAGACAAAAAGTGGTGTGTACTCTATGCTTCTGTAATTTGTTATATGTCCGTTGGTGTTCAAAACCAAATATGTTTTTCATAGTTCAATGTTTAAGCTGTTACGTAATGTCAAAATAAATGCGTTACATTAAACTTGTATTTTCTATGTTTATTTCATTAATATCACAATTCACATGAGAATAAGTGTATATTTTACACCTTACTTTCAACGTACTTGAACAAATTGATTGCGGACTTCCAGACCACTAACGTTGTTGTCAGGTGCACCCACTTCCAGATCATGGTCCTCTTCCAAATACAGTTCTGGTGGTTCCGGTAGACCGTTTTGAACGCACAGATTGTGCAACCGACAACAAGCCATGAACACGCTGGTACATTTATGTGGTTTAAATGGTAAAACCCCACCGGTCTTGTGAAGACATCTATAATTAAATGTTCAGTGTTAAATTCTCATTATTTGAAGGTGAAAACAGCAAAGTTATATTCAAATTTATATGAACAATTACACACAATGAATTTCTAAATCGATCTGATATTTTTAAAGGTAGCCTCTAGAGTTTCCGCAAGTTACCTATGCATAACATACAAAAGGTGATCACAAAAGCTAGCTGAAAAAGCAACAAACTCGCTAGAGCAGTACATTATGGTTGACAGAAGGTCCATAGAGTGCAACATTTACTACCAAACTTTGTTGGATTTACAAAAGTGTAAATGATAATTTAATATTTCCGTCTACCTGAATCAAGACTTGATTAAATCAAATGTTCGCTCGATGCACAAGCGACCCTGTCGATGCCGTCTGTTGTACATGTGTTCCTGCCCGTTGCGGGGGACTGGGATGGGTGTCAGAAGATACCTCTTGAGGGCATAACCACTGTCCCCAAAAAGTATCAATCATGGTTATCAAGGTATATATGTCAATAATTTGGTAAAAAAGAAGATCAAGCCATGAATAGAGAAATACATAGATACAGAGAAACATATAAGGAAAAAGTCGAAACAGCTCCTTAGGGACAAAGTATGACGGATGGTCGGATACACAGACAATGCAGAAACAATATCTGTCGGACTGAGGCAGGGGATAATCAATAAAAAAAGAGGTTTCTTCAGACATATTAAATGGTTTTGAAAACAATTTAATCATAAAAGCACTATGTACAGTATGTTTACTATTACTCACTGGCATTTGTGAACAAATTTAATTCCAGTGAAAACTTTTTCCTAGTTTTTACCTTCAACCGGTAATTCTCAAATATCGCTGCATTATGTGTAGTAACCGGCCAACGAGCAACAACATACAGGAATCTATTTAAATTTAAAAAAAAAATTACGAGAGCTACGATGATTATATCTATTTTATTTACTAAATGTTATTCGAATTTTCATGCCACAATGCATATAATAACTGTAAACACGCAAAACCAGATATTACTGACCCGACATTAACTGCTTGTAATTACACAGTCAACATGATTGTGATTTTACATGTAAAACACAGAATAACGAAATGAAACAAAGTATTTGATAACCAAACAATCTTACATCAAGTCTGGTGACGACACTGCCTGACAATTCATGGCGTGGAATCCTTTTCGACAAGCAAAGGCCTCCTCTTGATCTGATGGTGACACGATTGGCATCAATGATCCATCAATGGCACCCACAATGTTTGACAAGGAGCACTTTCTAAAGAATTGCCGTTTTAACTTCAAAACATTTCGAGGATGTGTGGGAAATCTGAAAAAAGTGTAAAAGGTTCACATATACAAATGTTAATGAAAAGTACTAAAAAATATTTTTTGAAACAAACGCAGCATTAAAATGTCTTTCACAAAATTAATGCAAATTCAATCGTTAACTGTAATATGCTACTTAATACTTAAATGCTTTTTAAACAATGCCCAGTAGAATGGTACTGAAGCAGTTAGAATCCCCCAAAAGGGAAAGTTAATCAAAACATAATTTAGTATACAATGACAACAAGTAATTATATTCTCATTTTGCTGCCACATTTGGCTAAAGAAAACTGTTTGGCTAAAACATTGTTTACATAAATCTTAAAGCAATTACTATAAATTACTATAAAAGTATGAATTTTTATAATGAAAGGTAATTTTGGCTAAATAAATTTTTGATATATACATTCAAATATTTTGAAATAAATTAACTAGATTACAAATTAAAAGGAAGTTTAATCAAATGAGGCATACATTTTGACAAACATTTCACAATCTGACATACATGATTAAAGCCACACAACTTATTTGGCATTTTAAATCTGAATATAAATAAGAAAAATATTGTATCTATGCCAATTAGAATATATCTGGTGGTTACAAGGTAGAAATCCTTTTTTTGCGCTCAAAAAATGACCTTGCATAGCCACGTAGGCAGCTAGCCAATATGAGACATTTGGATTTAGTTTACAAATAAATAACTATGACGAAGGTGCGCAGCATTACTGTCATTCAATTAATTTGGTTAATAACTTTAATACTTAAGAGTTCATGAAACTATTCCTTACCATTATAGCGACTTCAGCTTAGCTGGTAGGTTTCCGACTTTAACATAGATTTTGAGTCAGTGACCGAGGTAACAAATCCGTGTTGCTGCGTGCTATTTATGGTTAGGATGCTTTAGGATTCGGAAACTTAGGCGTCTCGACCAATCAACGAGCACTTAGGAATTCCTAAACCAATGAAAGAAGTTTACCAAGAACCATTTTCCTACACAGCATTTCGGAATCGTACATTCTCAAAGTAAGTCAATAATATGATATGTTATATCATAAGAAGCAATTCATATTAAAACACATTAAATTTATACATCATATCAGGCAGTAATGTTCTGCATTTAATACAGTGAAAACACGAAACTATACGATGCATAGGCTGTTTGATTGGAATGTAAGAGAATCTTTGAAAATTGTTTGGATTGATCATCGTTTAACCCACCATCGTAATTTAGACTGTTCTTGTGGCCTTCAATTTTTATCTGATGACGTTTTCAACATTCAATTTCTGGATCAAGTGTTTTCTGGCATTGGTAGCAAATAAAAAAAATTTGTATTGATAGTTATTCCTAATTTGGGAAGTGGAAAACAATCTGATGGAAACACTGCATATTACAACAAAAAACGTGTGCGATTGCTTAGTGTTCGTTTAAAAGGCTTCATCGAGATCAGAATACAAATTATCCTGCCTCTGTCGCAAACATTGACCTTATAAAGCAGGGTCGAATTAACTAGTTGATCTCCAGTCTTCCGTGACCACGATCTAACCGTAAGTACGTATTCCTACGCTGATTAACATGTTCTGATATCTGATCGCTTACAAAATGTACATGCGAAGTTCCGGCGAAATGTTTTGTCAAAACAAAATGAAAGTAAAAGTAATAAATGTGTATTAAATTTAAGCAAACGTATGGCAATGAAGTAATCATTTTCGCCTTAAAATTTATTTACTCATAAACTTTAATATACGGCGTTTCTTTATACTAAAAATAGAAATGTAACACTCCACTAATACACACTTATTTTCGGTCGTCTGCAATTGGTTTTATTGATTGAATTAGAAGACAATACGTGGGATGATTGTATATATTACAGAGTGTATATATTTCATTTCCAGTCCTCTTGCCGAAATGAGTTGTGCATATCATCCACAACTAATGAATTAAGGCTCTGGGAATAGAATCTACAAGTTTCTAGGCTCAATACATTGCCTCGATATGCTATTTTAATAACAGAAACAGCAGCACAAGCAACAAACATACTAGTAGAAAAGCAGTAGAAGTGGTGGTATTGGTGTTGTAGCTTCCACGGGAAAAAAGTATAACTAGTAGTACAAGTTTTAGTATCCAAAGAAGTTGTAATACTATTACTAGTTTTAGAATTAGTAGTGGTATTTGAAGTTGAATTGTTTGTTAGTTTTGTGTTTCTGTTGTTTAAGAAATTGTTATTGCCTTGTTGTTTTATGGACGTAGTTCTTCGAGTGTGGTTTTTTTTTACATGAATTGTATTTTTCTCGGTTCAGTTTGAATCAGAAGACTTTTAGAGATACATTTCAGAGTTAGATACAATGGAAAGAAGGAATCTATGTTAAAAATGAATTCAAACGTTTTTCAATGGGATCATTTTTTCATGTTCATGGTAAAACAAATCTCAGCTGCTTTTACATGACAAGATATATTTGTTGGTATAGGTGCCATCATGGTCATTAAATTGAAGAAATAATGCATTTAACAACAGACTGTGCACGCTTCCATTCCGTTAAATTGAAATGTTGCAGAATGACTTTAAATCGATGTATTTGCTATTTTTCTAAAGTAGAATTAGTAAAATAAACATGTGAAAGCTAAGGTTGAATTATGGTCAGTATTTAAGAAATTTAAAAAAACAACAGTAACGTAGTTATACGGTATATTTTTTTTAAATACAATCACCATAATGATATATACATGAGACATGTGTGTTATTCTTTATTAACAGGCGCAGCAGACACAAAGAAGAAATACTCATCAAGGCAAACAACCTTAAAAACTACCACAACAATAGCACTGACAACAACAGAATAATGAAAAGTATCAACAATAGCAATTACTACGTCTTAAACTAACACGAACATCATAAAAACTTCTACTTCTTTTCTTTCCGATTTAAACCAACAGATGGTATCTAACTATCTATTATTAAGCTTCTGCCTCGTGGTGAGCTTGCAAACGCATTATTACGAGTTCAAATGTCAGTTTCTAGAGAATTAGCAGTTGGGGGACCAATTATTCCATCGCATATATGTGAACAAATTACTTACGCTTAAATTTCTTTGCATGATGTGCATAAACGTTGTTGCAGCACATCTCTTAATCTATGGCGCTAGTAATTAACAAACCAATCTATGAAAAATATACAATACAAATGTATATGTATGAATGTATCCATGCTAATTTGATTGATCCCGTCTGAACTGAACCAAAGCATTCTTATATAATACATTACAAATAAACAATAAACGTCTTTCTCGCTTTTATTATTTACATAAACATTGTTTTGTACGACATGTATACATTAATTAAAAGATAGAGGCGATTATTCGTTAACCTTTAAAGCATATAATAAAATATCAAACAGCCAAAATTCTATATTCACAAAATATTGTGTGTAACATGTAAAACCCTTATAACGTGATGATTGCAAAAACATGCACAAACAAAATCCACAAAACATAATATATAGATCTTTGCTGCATACAACCTCAAATATAAATTGGTATTCATTGTATACATCTGAATAGTTTTTTATGTTCAAATGCCGCATACATATTTTTTCAGATAACTTATTCACATGCAAATCAAGTAAGGACAGATAAACACAACTACATGAATGAAATTAGTCGCGTTCTGAGAAAACTGGGCATAATGCATGTGCGTAAAATGTCGTCCCAGATTAGCCTGTTCAGTCCTCACAGGCTAATCAGGGACGACACTTTCCGACTAAACTTGATTTTCGGTAAGGAGGGACTTCCTTGAAACTTAAAATACCATAAAAGCGGAAAGTGTCGTCCCTGATTAGCCTGTGCGGACTGCACAGGCTAATATGGGACGACACTTTACGCACACAAATTATGCCCAGTTTTCTCAGAACACGGCTCAAATAGTTATCCTTCATTCCACAAATATAATACATCGTTCAAGAACTATTCTGAATAAGACTGTTTTTTTTAACATTTTACTTATACATTCTGAATTACTTCACGGATAACAAAAGCACTATTGATTTAACAACGATGTATACATAGATCATTATAGTTACTCTTTCATACTCACGTATACTAAAATATTACTTATAGAATAAGAATACAATTATTTTTTTTATTTTACACTAGATTTCCACTTCAATACAAGGTGGTATAGTTTTAACCTTCTCAACGATGCAATTATATGTCTTCGTCTGTAGGATATGGTGTTAAATGCAAGCACCTCAGTATAAAAAAACAGAACTAAATCAACCGCTTAGAAATATTGTTCAAAATAATGCCTCTGCGATAAGTAAATTAAATGTATGTTCTTATGGTTTAATTTTCTAAAACAATACGCCTCACCGTCAGGGTTTATAAACTAGAATATGAAGTCGAATGCAAACGTTAACCCAACTAGGCCTTGCTTACAACTTTTCGAAGATATAAAACAAGTATGCGACTGGTTATACATAATTCTTAGCGAGGCTGTTTTCGGAGAAAACCCGTTGTATTGTCATAGCCTGCTCGTCGTCCGCCGTCCGCCGGCGTCGTGTTAAAACCTTTACATTGGCTCTCAAATCAAAGTGATTCCACTACAACTTTGAAACTTCATATGTAGATGCTTATTGATGAGTTATACACGCCACATCCATTTTGGGTCACTAGGTCAAAGGTCGAGGTCACTGTGACCTCTAAAGAAAATATTCTGACAAGCTTTTGCAGCCGAGCATGGCACCCGTTATGCGCTGCTCTTGTCCTTCATATTACAGCTCTGGTACATGTTTTCTCGCAAAAAATGGCTTTCGAAGCACTAGTTACCCTTGCCTCAAACATTTCTCTGAAATGTGTCGCTAGAGTTAATTTAAAAGTTCAATTGCATCCGGTTTATCGTTTCAGTACATTGTACTTGGTGTTTTATTTATATTTGAATAAAAAGGCTGATCTCTAACAATAACAGCCGTATAACTTGCAAGCAACGCAATATATCTTTGATTATCAAACAATATTTGTGTAGTTCATAACTAAATTGCTATTCCAACGATTCCTTTGCCGCATAAAGAGAAATGACAATTTAGTACATAAGAAGTATTGTTATGCCCACAGACTGTTGAATAGTACCACACAATCATACTGGATCAGCAAAACAATTCTGAAAAATTCGAATAACTGAAACTATCACATGCGCAAATAAATATCAAACGAATGAACAATCACGTATCCGTTTTCTAGTTATAATTAAGTCGGGTTAATTAAGCACACAAAATTAGCTCATCAAATTTTAAAGCGGAAAGGTTGTGCACTCTATAAGCACTTAGCGTTGACACTCGAGTCGCATTGAAATGTAATGTTTGATATTTCGAGACACCATCTCGAAGGTCGGTCCATCGTCATTAAAGCGGAAAGGTTGCGCGCTTTATTAGCACTTAGCGTTGACACTGGAGTCGCATTGAAATGTAATGTTTGATATTCCGAGACACCATCTCGAAGGTCGGTCCATCGTCATAATCTTCAGAATCATCATCAGTTGTATCGGGATTGGTGTCACCATGTATGCGATACTGTGTAACATGTGCCAGTAAACCGCGTTGCCGTAAGTCGTCATGATATTTTGTCACTGGATAGTAAATATGCATATGTAGATAACCGATCTTAAGCCAACATTTCATCGTCCGGTTTAAAGAATACAATTTCTCCAACATACAGCAGAGTTCAGATGATGATACTTCGTGATATTCTAAAATCAAAACTTTTAAGGAGGATGGTAGCTCAATTGTTCGTAGAAAATATTTCATTTCTATTCTTAACGTCTCCAAATAGACAAGGGACTTTATTGTATTCAGCAGTAGCACATCGAAGTTCAAACATCCAGCCGTTTTCTCACCTACGTCTAGATTAAGGCGTTTAATATGCAATCCACGTATAGCTTTAGACCAGTCTGAATAACAAGTATCCATTTCCATTGTATAACCGCTATTCGCTGTAAAGGTCATTGATGTTCTTGTCCCAAGGTATTTTGTCTGGATTTTAAGATTGACACGACGATTGAGGTCCAACATTGCGTTCAATAGACTGCGTAGTAAAATAGGTGAACAGTCAATATCAGTCATCTCAATGCTTTCTATTAAGTATGGAATTGGGAAGAAGCTCCCAAACTGTGCGAGGTCGGTGTCGTCTAATAGAAACTTTGTCCGAACAATGTTTTGTCTACATTCTTGCTCAACATTTGTTACTTTTATTTGTTTTAATTTATTGTGAGATCGTAAGGAGTCCGGTATTAATGTGACATCATGCGATGTATGTAATAACTCAAGTTGTTGAAACGCTGACAAATCCAGTTGTTTATATGTACACAAAATGCACAATTCTTTCAGCAGCTTTAGTCCTAATAGTGCTCCTGGTAAAACTGTTACCGTGCGATTGATATACAATCTTTTAAGCTTGTGACACGATGACAGGTTAAACGGCAAACAAATGGTACATCTACCATCTCTATTGACTTTAAAAGACTCGGGTTGAGGTAAGATTGTAACACGATACTCGGCATTAGCATAGCCATAGTTTGCAATGTCTAATACTAATTCTTGAACCACTGACGAATTTGTGCTTGTGAAGATATGATGTAATGCTGCTATATTACGAGTGGTTTCTGAAAGAAACAACCCATGTTTAAACACAAAATGACTTAGTTGCAGGTTAATATCTGTATGTTGATGGACCTGGGCCTCTTGATAGCCATCCAGCAAAATCTCTTGTAGCGTTGTGTTCAAAGTAATACGCCCATAAGTATCGAACTGCCAATGCATATCCGGTGTATCATCATGTTCGGCCATTAACGCAGACATCTTATTTGCAGCCAAGGTATTCATACCACACACAAATACAAAAACTTGATATGTGTCGCTCCTCTCTGTGTCATCACGATTACAATATTTATTTATGACGGTGTCAATGACGTTAACGTTGCTGGAGATATAATATGCAGCTAAGAATTCTTGGACACTTTTATGGATAAAAGAAAACAAGGATGATAGTCGCGATCGTGATGATTGTTTCATTTCCGAAAGAATTCCTGATTTTAAACCGAACAAAGTTTGTTCATTTGATACACAGTACTTCAACAACTGTTGATTGGTAAAAATGAGCGAGTATTCCTTTTGTTCGTCAAACAACAAATGAAATGCCACTTTTGAAAGTACATCAATCACTTCAATATTTGGTTTCAAATACTGAGTTCCTCTGAAACATGAGAAAGTTGATGTCTGAAATGTTGCTCTGTTATCTTGATATGTTACTTTTTTTAGAAGACAATCGAGAATGAGACTGTATATTTCACACTGAGTCCCTTCACGTAGTAAACCGTCTGCCCACGAGCAAACGATAAGCCCCAACATGATCGGAAAAGCAAATAATTTTCTTAGTTTTTTGTTTCGCGTGAACTCATAAAATTGAGAGTACTTTTCGTCCACTTGCTTTCCTTTGAATATGCGGCCTAAAATATTTTTAAAAACCTTGTCAGGATTCTTAACGCCTTTCAGTTCCATCAATTTACCAATTTTAGATTTCTTAACTTTTCCTTCAGCAAGTTTCCAGTGTCGAGTTGTAATTAATATAGTACATTCTCGATATGAGATTGGAAGTATCGGTAGAGCGTATTTTCCTTCATGATCAACCCATTCATCTAGACCATCCAGGACTATCAAACAAATTTCTGTTTTCAAAATCGTGTCAAGAAGTGCATACGCTTGCTGTCGGTCTTCATCAGACGCGTATATCAGGTCAATTAGCTGTTCTCTAATCATCCGTGTGATCTCATTCTGTTCCAATGACCTCCTCAAAGCAACGTAAAACACGAACTTAAATTGTTTCAAAACATGTACATCATTAAAATCAAGGTCTTCATTTTTGCTGCGCGATTCAGTACTGTTGCATTTTTTAGGATACTCGGTTTTGGTTGTAGGTTCACACCAGTCCAGCACTAGTTTTGCACAATAAGTTGTCTTCCCAGACCCAGCCTCGCCTTGTATAAATATATGCGAATATGATTTGTCATCATTAACCAAAAGGTCTTTGTATTTTGTAACTTGCTTCTCTGTGTTTCTTAACGTTGTCTGGCTCATCAAGTGCAAATTAGGCGTTATATAAATGTCACTAAATTTTTCGTCTTCGCTCTCAATTAGTGCGGATATCGGTATATGACCAAACGTTTGTTTATAATGTATCTTCAAAAGATCCATCAGATCTGAAATATACGAAACAATTACGGTATTAAAGAGGAAGAACCGCAATTCTTACTTTGTTAAAACTAATTTAATTTGTTTGTAAACAATGCTTAAACCGGTTTTGGAGACAAATCTAACTAGTGATCACTTTGGCAAAACAGGCTATTTGATAACAAACTATTTAATATTATGTCAAGTTTGTTTATCAAATACACAACAAAATTATTATATCAGTTTTTATTAATAATTAATAACAGATTACTGTACAAAAAGTATAACGCATGGTGTTAATACTAAAACATAATAATTTTTTTAATAATATACGTTCCTATCAACTCTCGAAGGTCTGATTTGTAATGCAGTATCGTGTGGTTGTCTTCGGATAAGTGCCAATTATTAATTCCTTTGGGTCAAATATACCCACACACAGTGTATCAAAGGTTTATTATTTAATATGTTAATCAATTTTAATTTGCAAACTTTTGAACACTCGTTTCCTCTGAATTGACACCATGTAAAACGGGGTTAAATTTATTGTAATTTTGTCCTCTGCATATGTTTTAATATATCCCTGGGGTAAACACAGGTTTCGCCCATGGGTCCGATTTTTCCTCTTTATTCTTAATATTATTGTATTCGATTAAAAAACAAACACGCTTTTTTAATCGGGCAGGCCTCCTAGATCCTCAGTTTTATTATGGATTGATTTTATGAGAAATACTATGAAAAATATGAAGTTGTATGATATATTATTTAAAGATGTCACTAAATGTTCTTTATGTTTTATTGCTATATAACTATAATTCGCATTTAATTCACTTTTGTAACATTAAAATGGAACGTTTTTCAGACAACTAAACCACACAACTGTAAATAATCTAGATTGTAACTCACGACTCTTCATATTTAGCATTTGTTTATTTTAAACAGCGAGCTAAGGTTATTTAGACAGCGTCACAAATTCGAACATTAATTTTGCCTCATACTGGAAATCAAGAGGTCAATAATGGTAGTTGTTCGCTCACGAGTGCTCCGCATATAATTGCCACTGTTACGGCGCAATCATGTTATCCGAATTTCAATAAGTATTGGCAAATTTGACCATGTTATTACCCAAATATCACAGCTATAGGCCATGCAGTCTCAGACAAAATGTTTAAGGCATAGCTATAAAGTAGACACAAATATATGATATAGACCTTGGCCGGTTTGTGTCTCAGTTGCTCTTTATAAACAAATCCATTTACAAGATGTCTACATGATTCTCATTACCACATAATTATGTATGTTCTCATCTGTTTATATTGGGAAAACTTTGTTTTTACTACATACATATGAAGGAATCGTGCCCCACCCCCAGTGGAGAGGGTCAATGTTGACATAAGGGGCTTGATTTAATCAAACTTATCAAACAACTTCAATACCATTTTACAAACTGAAAAAAAAAACATGTGGGTTTTGCGGTTTCGGATTAGATGTTTTATTTATGTATTTATAGGTAAACAGATACTCCAAAGGCGGATAGTATAATGACCACATAACCATTAAAAACTACTATGTTATGTAACATCTCAAATAACAAGCCTCTGAGCTTGCTTTGCTTTGGAAAGTTTTTTTTAAGTATTATCTATACACAAACAATAATACTAGCGTAGTAGCCATGTGCATTGAACGTTCAGAAATAATTTGAACAAGAAATGTGTTTGTCAGAAGCACTATGTTCCCTACTGCGCCGCTTTGAAGCTATATATTTGACCTTTGACTTTGAAGGATGACCTTGACCTTTCACCACTCAAAATGTGCAGCTCCATGAGATACACATGCATGCAAAATATCAAGTTGCTATCTCCAATATTGCAAAAGTTATGACAAATGTTAAAGTTTGACGCAACGAAACACACAAACACACAGACAAAAAAAGCAACAGACAGGACAAAAACAATATGTCCCCCACTATAGTGGTGGGGGACATAAAAATTGTCACAGATGAACGTCGGTTCCTATTTTCAAGTTTTTTGACGAGACGATTTTTTATAACCCCATATATGAAAAAGAAAGAAACTATAATTGTTCATTTCATGGTCACCTTCGTTTTGCACTGGAAATATTTATTTGAACAACGTTAAACGAAATTCATACAGAAATCATTTCTGCCAAGTTTCTATTTTAACATGCACATAAGCATTGACTGACGGGTCAACACGATTGCTCTAAGAGCTCACCTTAATTTAAGATATACCATTTGTGGAATACATGATCTGATGACCAAGCTTTTGGCCTTACTTTATCGAAATTCAAAATTTGTCTTTTATTCAAGATAAACATTCTGACCTTGTGTCAACGAGATTGAGTGTAACGTATGCCTACTCGAGTGATTCTAAGTTTTTACTATTTGCCATGATAAGTGGTCACTTATTTTTTCTGAGATTTGAAGTGTAATCTAGTTTTTGGACTAAGGTAACTCCGATACGGACGTTGCCCTGATATTGTATAGATGAAGATTATGTTCAAATCTTAAAATGATTTAGTTATAAATGTGGTTTCTAGAGTGGTTGAAAAGATATCCTTAGATTAGCTCTGGTGTCTTAGTTGTTAAACAAACGTAACTAAGGTTCTTATTTGTTCAATATGTAATAAATTTTACATTACGACCAAGGATAAAAAGATATCATAAAAAAGGTTTCTACAGTGAAAACAAGTTTGATCTAGATTTGACATAGTAACCTTTTTTAACATACTCGACACACATTTACAGTTACCTTGGATATTATGAAGATATACAATTCGACCAACTTTCAGTGAAACATGTAGCAACTAGCGACGTTACTAGCTAAAAGGTTTTCGATGCTTGACGCACGACAACGGATGTCTGACTTGTACTCAAAATATCTCAGTTTGAACACTTCATGATAAGGTAAGTTAAAATGCGATACCCTCTATCAATAATAAAGTTCTTGTGAAATTTTGTGCAAGTCCTGATTTGGCCGATTATAAGATGCATCTGTTTTAACCAATAAATCGGTTAGGTGTTAAAGAGGTTACAAAGATAATAAATAATGTAAAATGTAACATCACCGGCTTTAAAACTATGTAAACTACAGGATTGTCTTACTTTGGCAGGATTGTTGATTGTTTGGCTCGTCTATATTGGACGATTTGCGTCCTGTTTCTTGTTTGCAATGCGTTACAAAAACATTCATCTCTTCAAGTGATTGTTCAGTATCAGTTTTCTTTAATGCTGTGTGCGCAGCGTTCAGTAATGAAATTATGTCCGTGGTAAGTTCCAATTCATTTTTCAGCAGCTGTAAAGACATATATTATATTTTAAGTGTTTAAATAATCAATCACGGTACATGCAGCGGCAAGTAATCGACATTATGAGTTATGTTTAGATATCTTATTATGCCTTCCGGGGGTTTATACAGAAATACAAATCGATTTAAAGTGGATTTTAACTAATACAGGCAAACAAAAACAGCATTTCAAAACAAGAGCTGTCAGAGGACAGCGCGCTCGACTATTCGAGTGCTTGACAGTATAACGTAAGCCATCATGGGGAAATTGTTCATATTCAATTATTTATTAGACGATCTTTCAAAAATAAAAAAAAATAAAAAAAAATGGGGGGTGTAGGGGGGGGGGTAGGGGGGGGAGTAGGGGAGGGGAAGAGGGGATATAATGTGGGGTGGGGTTATTTATTAGATGATGTTTAAAAAAAATTGGGGGGTGTGGGGGGTAGGAGGGGTGGGGGATGAGAGGGGGGGTATAATGTGGGGTGTGGTAATTTATTAGATGATGTTTAAAAACAATTTTTTATTTTTTTTTTGGGGGGGGTGGGGGGGGTAGGGTGGGTTGGGATGAGAGGGGGGTATAATGTGGGGTGTGGTAATTTATTAGAAGATGTTTACACAAAAAAATTGGGGGGTGAGGTTGGGGGGGAAGGGATTCTGGTAGGGGCGTGGGGTATTGTTTGAGTGGAATCCATTGTGGTAATCGGGTAAGTGTTCTTTTGTCAAAGTAATAATAAAATGTGATCATAAATAAAGAAGTTATGGCAATTTAAGCAAAATGTTCAATTATCTAAGTGTAAAAGGGGCCATACTTATGTTAAAATGCTTGATACAGAGGTCTGCTCTTGTTTATAGTTTGGGGTCATGTTGGTAAACAAGTATGCAACATATAAAAGCAATATGTCAAAGGATATAAGAAATATTTGGGGTAGTACGCAAACTTTAACATTGATTTATCAATTATATGCATATTCTAAGTATAAAAGGGGCAATACTTGTGACAAAATGCTTGATAGAGTTGTCTGCCCTTGTTTATAGTTTGGGGTGATGTTGGTAAACAAGTATGCAAAATATAAAAGCAATATGTCAAGGGACAATGAAAATAAATGGGGTAGTACGAAAACTTTAACATTTGCTGCATATTCTAAGTGGAAAAGGGGCCATAATTATGACAAAATGCTTGATAGAGTTGTCTGCTCTTGTTTAAAGGTTGGGGTCATGTTGGTAAACAAGTATGCAAAATATGAAAGCAATATGTGAAGGGAGAAAGAAAATATTAGGGGTAGTACGAAAACTTTAACATTTGCACGTAGACGCTAACGCTAACGCAGACACCGACGCCGGGGTGAGTAGGATAGCTTCACTATATATATTTAGTATATAATAGTCGAGCTAAAAATATATACATTCATGTATTTGCAATCGTGGCCGCTCTACTTAAAATATGTTTTCTCGGATCCTCTTATGTGTATGTGAAAAAAACACGATAGCATACCAAAAGAGGCAACAGCACTTAGATTTGTGTTTACCTTTTGTAATTTTGCAACGGCAGTCTGTGCATCGACATCGGATGAAAGATCTTGCAGAAGATTTGCCAGGGTTGTGAAGATGTCTTCGAGAGCATTATCAGTCACATTACATCGACGAGAATGGCACACGGTTCGTCCAATATCACGAGCCTGATTAAATAGCATTCAACGGTGTTATCTTAAACAATAAAGTTGCAACGGCATTTTGCAAAAGTAAATGACTGTATATTGGAAAAACACATTCGCGTGTTCGTAAAAAATAAAGCCTCTATAATTCGGTTTAACAAACCTTTTAAAACGCAAACCGGTATACCTTATATGGCTTACACAATGTACCGTTGTTCTGTTTCAAGGGTGATAAACACACATGATACACATTTTCTGAATACGTATGCCCCCCAACCAGACCCCACCTTCCCAAATCTTATAACAAGACCTTGTCGCATGAGCTATAACTGATAGACCCAGACGACGCACGTAATGAAGAAGTTCATCCCCAGGTTATGGCAGTTTTGACGACAAGGGCATTCTTTAATATATTTGTTCACGGCCACTGTACTATTTAATACACAAAAGAGTAAAAAATTGTTTAAGAGAAAATAGTTTAAAAGTTATTTTCATATGTATGGTTATATTAATAATCAATACTAATATAAGTTATTCTGCTTTGTAAGAGTCTTACTTACAATATGGCCCCCGCGTTACAAGCGTTTTTTTCACGTACATAAAGTAACACAACATGTATTTACTTGCAGAGAAGTCATTTTGCTGATCATTTATTTGAATAATCTTAATATCACAGAAGTGCAACGTGGTAAAACAGGAATGTATTTTTAATTGTTTGCGTAAGGTGTTAAAAAAAAGAACCTCCATAACATCTTATCCTTAATAATGGTACCTGAATATTTATATGGTGTCTAAGACGATGGATAGACGGACGGACATAATGATTCCAGTATATTCCGTTAACTTCGCAACGGGGGAGGTGTACAACAAATACATATCAAAAGATAAAAATCCCAATCATATAAATATCAGCAGGCAGTATAAATTAGTGTTTGGCTTATGCGGCTGACTCAAACAGATTTTTGTACATGATTTAAGGATTTACTGTATTAACAGCTGTTAATCTGCCAGTACCGTAACCTATTCAATATTCCTGAAAATTAAGTTATGCTATCATACTTGAAAACCGATAGGTCTTTTATTTACTTCCCCATCATTCCAATGTACATGTTTGTAGGTCAAATAGTTATCGAAAACAAAGACACTTGCGGAGACTATTGTACTACGAATCGACCTGCCTACCTCTAACCGACCTACCGACACACGACATACGCAAAGCAATGAGGCATGCAGCTTAATGAACATATATTCAGAAAGCCAAAAAAATACGAGAACTCAGAAAACACGTCCACATAAAAGTATAAAGTTTGTGTCGCGTACATCAAAGCATTTAGACTTTATTTAGATTTCCGTCTGTAGTGATTTTTTTCAGTAAAGTTTTCATTAAGTTAAAGATTTGTTCAGTAAAGTTTACATTAAGCTTCCTTTCATGTTTTTGGATCGTACATATAAACTTTCATATCTCCGAACTTGGAAGTAACATAATTGAAAAATATGTGTCAATAACTAGGTAAAAATGTTATAAAACATAAAACTTCATTGTATTCTTAATATTATACATACATTAATATTGCATGAATACGAAGTTGGTATGTTCGAGTTGACGATTTAAGTACTGTAGTGCGACAATTTTAACATAGAAGTGTTCAACAAAATACAGGTATCACGCCACGCTGTCCCATTTTAAAACGGTCTATCATTTTTGCAGGTACTACTATCATGTTCCTAATTTTTATCCATAATGATCAATGTTATTCTCCGGACAAAGTGATAGGGATTGATGTTTAATACAGTTAACGCATTTTAACTTTTTTTTTCATTGTATATTTTATTGGAAATAATTGTTATCAAATATCACCGACTTTGGTTATGATATTAAACAAAACAAACACATATCCTAAAAATATTAAACTTATTAAATAACACATTATTTAAATAAAATAGTTCACAACAGTATTCTATATATATATATATATAATATATGTTTTAATATAAAATATTAGTGTTTTAAAAAGACCTTTTCACAGATTTTGGCATGTATTGGATTTTGTCTTTAAATGCTTTAAATTAATGGAACTTATTAGCTCCAGTACAAAAAAAATACATTAACGAAACAAATCAAGAGTTGTGTTTGTTAGAAACACAATGCCCCCTACTGCGCCGCTTTGATTTATTTTATTTTGTTTTATCATGTTTCAGGTACAGATAATGATCTCCCTTTAAAGCTTATTACTTCCCTTAGATTTGTTTCTTTGACCTTGACCTTGACTTTTCACCACTCAAAAAGTGCAGCTCCATACACATGCATGCCAAGTTGCTATCTTCAATATTGCAAAAGATATGACCAATGTTAAAGTTTTGGTTAAAGTTTTAGGACACACACACACACACACAGTGACACACACATACAATGACAGGGGCGTAAAAAGTAATCCTCAACTGGACTCGAACCACTGACCCTCTAAGTAAAAGTCTAAAACTTTGACCACTCGAAAATCCTTGCTCTAGACCAGTATGCTGTATTTTATTCTTTATAAAAGCAAGATTCGTTATGTTACAAAATTAAACGATAACAGCAGAAATCTACAAATTATGCAATCCTTTCGCGTTTGTTACGCTTTATAATGTTCATGTTAAATAGTCAAAAGATTTATATCATGGATATTTTAGAGAACAGTAAATGTTCAGAAATACTGTTTCCTCGCAAATATCATTATTAAAATGAACATTTGCAAATCTGAAACATTTTGTTTCAATATTGGCATTTTACCAAAACGTGAAAAGGTCCCTTTAAGTTATTTAAATGTAATTATGTAAGTTTACCTTTGTGAGAAGACAGGGAGGGCATGGCCTCTTAGGAGATATGGAGAAAGAGAACTTGCTTTCAAATTGTTTGCAATTCAACAAATAGCTTATGATTCCTGTGAAGTCTGTTTCCCTGGCAGTATTCGTTTCTTTATATCCCTCTGATGGCAAGAAGCATTTGGCTATTTCCCATCGGTCGGATGACCATTTGTTTGCCGAAGTGTTATTCCACGACACATTTTTGAACCTATGTTCCTGTATAATTTCATTACAAACTTTGTCGCATATTTTCATTGGACACGGCTTATAATGATTTGATTGACATACACATGATACGGTTTTATTGCAAATTTCTGGTGTAGAGCATTTCAGCAAGTTTACAGTGAAACACTCAGTGCATGGACCTGTTGACGACGGAAGATTGGAATAGACGGTGTTGTAAATGCGGGAGTGAACACTTTGAGCCTCTTTATCTACGAAATTATCTAATCCAGACTTTGCAATGCCTATTGCCAGCCAGGACTTTAGCCAGTTATTCATTTCCTTGTCAGTGAAGACATCCTCAAGTCTGATTATGAATGGTTGACCTAAAGAAAAACATGTATACTAAACTAACTGTATACTAAATTAACTAGCTACATACTTAATCACAGAATCGATAGCACTTCTCACTTGAGTACAATAACTGGTGTTAATGTAAAATGTCTTTATTTAACGTTTGCATTTTAACAAAACCAATAAGAATAGCATTTAAAAGATATAAGTCTTAATTGCAGTATTTTTTATTTGACAAAAGCCTTCCTTGAAATTTATTTCTTAATAGTCTGGTTTCTGGGGTGTGAACCGTAACTTTGTAATGATTTACAGTTGTGTTAATTCACATTACTGTGTTTTGCATAAATTCCAATGCGCTTGAATACTTTCATAAATCAGTATAGTTTAGTTCAGAGACATAACTTTAGCAATGTATTTAACTGAGCATTGTTTATTGTATATGCTAGAGAAAAACGTAATCCGTTTACCTTGGCATTTTGATTCTTTATTGTTCAGGTCTGTTGTTTTTTTCACATGTTCGTCAAATGCAACTCTACATTTTTCTGCGTGTTCGTGGATATCATGTTTGACTCTCTCGGTTTGGTCTGCAATTACTGAGCGCATCTCATTAATGGAATTAGAGTTAAATTCTTTAACTTTCTTCAGTTGGTCTGCAATTAATGAGCGCATCTCATTAATGGAATTTGAGTTGACTTCTTTAACTTTCTTCAGGGTTTCGTTAGCATCGTCTAGTAAAGTTATTATGTCCGATGTTGATATCAACGTGTCGTTCTGCAACTACACAAAACATATAGAGCTAAAGCTTTTCTAGAACAACTAACAAGTTTATACAAAATGAAAACACAAACTATTTTCATGGCACACTGCCAAACAATTATCAAAGAATTATATATTTCATTTACTATATAAACCATGACATAAACAGCGTGATTAGCATAGTGTGTATCGTGTACATACTCAACAAATATCCAATAAAAATTAATTGGTTAATAAAATATATGCAAACATGGTTACATGTTTATAAGACAAATACCTAAAATATTCATTCAAAGCAATAATCGTGAGTACAGACGAATATTTTGTTTATACTCGTAGCCCGGTTTGTATGCTATAATTCAACAGCTTTAAAAATTTTACTAAATTGATAAAGCTAATAAATAATCTTTTGAAAGATTATCATGTAAACTAATGAACCTAAGGATGTAAGGTTAATTACAAGCATTTACAAATTATTACTTAAGAACACAAACAATATATTCAAGAAACTTTGGGCTTTGTGTATTTCGTAATGGATTTTACCGTTCTTGTCAAAGTGCTATCACGGCTTACAGCATCGTTGTATAATTTTCGGAGGTAGCGTTTTTTTGTCTCAAAAATTGTGCTAACTTCGCGTTATACCAAATCGTGTTGTGTTGGAATTGTTAACAGAGCGAACTAGTGTAACTGGAATGTCAGTTCCCTGTGTCTATGTTAGACACGAGAGGCCTGACGAGAGAAATAATGCTTCCTCTGACCTATTTATCTGTTGAAGCAGGCCTAGAATTACTAGCCAAAACGCATTGTCCTAGATCGAATTTGCACACAGTAATTTGTTACGCGCGTCGTTTTGTCAGTTTTCATCAAAATATCTCTCATAAAACAATTATTAGGGCGTCCTCCAATTTGAACTATGATGTACACGCTAAAATGATTAAACGTATTTGAACGTTTAAGCCGTTATTTTGTTTTGCATAGGTAAGAGCGCGCAACGCAGATTTGAATATTACCGCGGATTTTAATCGTACCGCTAGACCATTGATTAATGGTTGTGCAACTGAGGTTTATATATGACTTTCAAAGTTCTTCACATAGACAACGTGTGTTAGTCAGTATGTGTTGAGGTTGAACGTAGAAATACTGTAACATTCCACTTTGTTCTTTTGGGTTATTGTTTGCTCTCGCTACAAGGATATGATCTAACTAAGCGGTAAGTGAAGGGATGTGTCCTATTTGAGATATGACTCGTTTAAGCGTAGCATCACAGCTGATTTCCGAACTCGTTACTGGGAGTTGCTCTAACTGTGCGGTGATAATCAAACGTGTTTGTCATATATTCCCTCTGGTTGTCTTTTTATGGGCGCTATACTCCGTCTACATTCGTATGGTTTCTTGGTATAATGAACGGCATTATTAAATCCCTAGAGGAATTGTGGACATCACTTTATCCGCGATCCACCACTGCAGTTATGCTTTAACTTGGAGAGATACCAACAGCTTACGCTTAACCAACAAAGTTCTACACTACTTGAAGTAGTTCGTTTTGTTTGCAATCTATGAAATTTATGTATCCTGATAGAGATGAGTGGCGCGCATGCGTCAGGAACGCTAACAGCTGTTTCGTTTCCTGCTCAGACTTTTTCTGAAAAACATTGTTTTAGGACTCGTATCGTGCATTTTTCCACTTGGTTTAGTGAATTAGAGCAATTTAATATGACTCCCATTCACGGTTTGAGATCCCTGTAGGTAGATCGGCGATTTCAGGTAAGATACTTACCCCACCCACTTCCCACCAAACAACCTTGGCATTGACCGTTGCTTACGTGCGATTTGCTACGCTAGAAAATCGCATGAATCATGCTGACAGGTATAATCACCCCACTCCTGATACTCACTAGCATTGTTTCCATCACAGGAATCGGAAAATGCACACACAAACCACAGAAATTCACACAACCAAGAGCGTGTGTCTTAGCAAACAGTATAAGACCCTCAAATACACTGATATGCAATGTAATTGCTGCTGGTCTCCAAATGCGACATAAACGCTATATACAACCCACAATACATAGACAAAACAAGTCACTTGCATACTTAGTGATACTCTTGCTGTCCATTTCGTGCGATTTAGAGAGCAATCCAGGTCCTGACTCCCCATGTGGAACCTGTGGTTCTGAGGTACTTGATGAGGATCCTGCTGTTAATTGTGACAGCTGCGGGATGTGGTTTCATCTTCAGTGTCAATGTTTGGATTCGGCATGGTACAACCAAATGATAGCCCAAGAGCACTCCTTTGCCTGGACATGCTCCATCTGTGACAACGTGAATCTGTCAAATGTTTCCAGTATACTCTCGGCCTCGACCCAAAAAAGCTTCTCTTCTCTCAAAACAGATGATCAACCCAATATCACAGATATACCACCAAGAAACCCACAAATTCATAATTACATATCCAAATTGAACATGCTCTGTATCAACTGCCAATCGATAGCGAACAAAAAACTGGAGTTCCAAAACCTGCTCCACACACGCCAACCAGACATCATCACCGCAACAGAATCCTGGCTGACTAAGGACCACTTCAACAGTGAAAACTTCCCCGAGTCATTAGGCTACAAAGTCTTCCGAAGGGACAGAGCCAAAGGAAAGGGCGGTGGAGTCTTCATACTGGTTAAAAACACCATTCTCTCAACTGCACTGACTAAACTTTACACTGATTGTGAGATCCTATGGATCAATCAATACCAATTAAGGGAAGTCAGCCACTCAATGTCGCAGCCTACTACAGACCACATGAGTCTGACATTGAAAGCCTTATCGAGCTTGAGAAATCCCTTGCCCTGGCCAGTAAGGTCAAAGGACCAAAACTTATCCTAGGTGACTTCAATCTCCCCTAACTCCTTTGGGATACAGATCACACACCATCCCCTAAACCAGGATGCAGCACCTCCTCTGTATATGACAAATTTCTCGAGGTCATAGAAGACTTTAGCCTCACCCAGATGGTGAAGGAAAGTATTCGGCAAGGAAACATCCTGGATATGTTCCTTACCACAAACCACACCCTTGTTGAGAGAGTTGAGATAGTACCAGGAATCTCAGCTCATGATATTGTCTCGGCATCTGTCAAAGCAAGGCCCACAATCCTCAAACAGATCCCCAGAACCTGCCGTCTCTATAAAAAGGTAAAATGGCCTGAATTAAGGGAATACACACAGTATACTACCCAAAAAACCCTCCTGCAAGCGGACACACTTTGAGGAACTCTGGAGTCGCTTCAAATCCATGATAGAGGATGGTATCTCCAGCTTTGTCCCGACCAAACAAATTGGGTCCAAAAAGTCTCTCCCATGGGTCACAAAAGAAATCAAAAAGCTTATCCACAAGAGAGACATGCTCTTTGCCAAATACACAAAATACACAAAAAAATCACAGTCCAACCTGGCAAAAAATTTAAAATCTAAAAACACTCATTAAATATAAAATCAAAAAAGCCTACAACTCCTACTTGGAAGGTATCCTGGACATCGCAGCGAACAACACTGAGGAAGGCAAATTTTCTTCAAAGAAGCTGTACGCTCTCCTAAAACACTCAAAACAACATTCAGAAACTATCTCTACCCTAAAAGACCAACTGACTGGAACCCTCAAATCAGAAAACAAAGAAAAGGCAAACATTTTGAATAGACAGTTTCAGTCTGTATTCTCAGGTACCACTCCCCTATCTCTGAAGCAGTCATGGGTGCAGAAGCTACGCAGATGGATACCTCGTCAGTTCCTCTGCTATCCCCAGATGGAGGACATCTCAATCAGTAAAGTGGGCATCCTCAAACTCCTAGGCAACCTTAAGGAAGACAAAGCGGCAGGCCCATACCAGATTAGACAGGTGGTATTAAAGGAAGTGCGACATGAACTATCTCATTTTATCAACATTCTTTTTGAGAAATCCCTGGCAACTGGTGAGATCCCACGTGAATGGGCCAAGGTAAATGTATACCCTGTCTATAAGAAAGAAGACACCAGTGACCCGGTAAACTATCGCCCTATTTCTCTGACCTGTATCCTCTGTAAAATCCTAGAACATGTAGTTGCTTCTCATCTTCCCAAGCACTTCAACACCCACAACATTCTGTATGAACTTCAGCATGGCTTTCGAGATCGACGCTCCTGTGAGACACAACTGATTGAGTAAACGGACCAGCTTGTCAACAACCTAGCAACAGGCCACCAAACTTATCTCATCCTTCTTGACTTCAGTAAGGCCTTTGACAAGGTAAACCATCTGAAACTCCTCTATCTCCTCCAAGAATATGGCGTCTCCTCTCAGGTTCTAGGCTGGACCCGTTCCTTCCTCTTTGGCAGAAGTAAGACAGTTGTATTGGATGGTGAGTGCTCCACAGAAGTCCCAGTAACCTCTGGTGTCCCCCAAGGTTCTGTCCTTGGACCACTTCTCTTTCTTATCTATATAAACCAACTCCCTTCTTCCGTCACCAAATCCGACGTTCGCCTCTTTGCAGACGATACGGCTATTTACCTCACTGTAAACTCTCTCAGATTGTGCATCTCTGCAACAAGACCTTGACAAGCTTCAGGAATGGGAACAAGAGTGGGCCATGGAATTTAACCCATCCAAATGCCAGGTCCTACACATCACAAGGAACCACAAAGTCATTGAACTCAGTTACTTTCTCCATGGCCAAGCTCTTGAGTCCGTCTCTGATGCTAAATATCTTGGACTCGATCTCTCTTCTGACCTCAGCTATAATACACACATTGACAGAATCACCAACTCTGCAAACAAATCACTAGGCTTCAAAAGGAACATCACAACACATAATAAAAAGGTACGAGAACTCGCATACAAGTCTCTGGTCCGACCACAAGTTGAATACGCTTCCGCTGTCTGGAGCCCATGGACCAAAACTGTCATCAATCAAGTGGAACGTGTGCAGAACCGGGCTGCACGCTGGGTGCAGCGAGATTACTCTCCCTTTTCCAGTGTCTCAGCCATGGTACAAGATCTAGGTTGGAGATCGCTCGCAGATCGTAGAAATGACACCAAACTCATCATGTTCTACAAAATCTATCTCAACCTTGTTGCCATACCTCTCCCACAATATATAAAAGCACCAATCCGCTTCACTCGACACATGCACCCACTGTATCTACAAAAGATACAGACAGGATCACTCTACCACAATTACTCCTTTTTCCCACACAGCATTACACTATGGGACAAGCTCTCAGCTGATATCGCTACCCTATCCGATCTTGAAAAGTTTAAGAGGGCAGTGGTAAATGTGCGGTACTAGTCTGTTAAATGATGTTTTTTACCCTCACTTTTATCTGTCACCTTCACTAAACTCTTTTAACCACTTGATTTCTCTCCATTCTCCTGGAGATTTCAAGCTTTTAGTCTCACTACCCAACAATATCCTTTGTTGGGTCCTTTTTACCTTTCACACTCACTAATGTTCCTGACGTGCACCTTTTCCCTGCCTATAATACTCGAAAGAGCGGTTGGCAGTATACAGAGATAGATAGATAGTGTAACCTACAGCATGCTCGAAAATTTAGCGGGCTCGAAAATATTTGCAATTTAATGAAGTTTACTAAAGTGTAAAGGCATTTGTGGGTGGAAACTGTTATTGTTAGACGAAACTCGAGTTGAAGAAGTGTTCGAAAGTGGAAATGACACAGGATACAACGCCTAAAACCGCGGTTAAGTTGAGTCAGACTAGGGGGACTGTTCACCCGGGGTGAAACGCACCGGTTTTTGCCTAGTGGTACCAGTTTTCACGAGTGCGTTGATCAGCGAAGTATAAACTATCTGTACAAACTATTACTAGTTTTGTTGCGGCAAGCAACTTATATCAACTCCTTACGAACTTTTAAATTCATTTTTAACGATTAATCTCTGATTGCAAAAAAATTGTGAACATTTTGCTTGGGGATCGACGGCTTGACAAATTGCCAGGTATGGCTACAGGTACCTAGGCGGATCTTTTTTCGAGAGGCATCAGCGTATGTGCAGAGTGTGATGCCCTCCAAATGTATACAGGTAGTTTCTCCAACAAGTTATAACACTACGAGCTCGAGTAAAATACATGTATCTGTTCCTGAAGAAGGCATCAACAAGAAATATTAAACTGTAGATAGAGGTATAGTGAAAGCAAATAGATACTTAAGCAATGATGTTCAGCAAGAGACACAGAAAAGTGCTCCGAAAGACAAGCAACAGAAAGAAGGAGCGGCAAGAAACCCTGTGGAAGGTATCGAGTGTGACATTGCGATTGTTTTCAGCAGGTTTGCGGACGAAATTCAACAACTGAATGAAAAAATGAGTAAAATGGGTGAAACATTGTCAACTAAAATAGACAGTATTGCTGTAGACATTGAGAAAAAGCTTTCTGATAAATTCTCAAAAATATTGGACAAGAGAATGAGTACAGAGAGCAACAGAATCAAAAATGAAGTAAGTAAAGAAATCGGAACTGTTCGTGACAATCTATGTCAAGATGTAAAATGTTTGCAACAAGAAATTGACGACATGAAATCAGTGGGGTCATCAGAGGCTGCGGACGCATCAATTTGGTACAACCTATGCATTCGTAATATCCCTGAGAGGGAACGGGAAGACACAACAAAAGTAGTGAATGATTTGCTGCATAATGGGTGGCAGCTCCCATATATAGCATGTGTACAAGCAGAAAGGAAAAAAGGTTTCAATGACAAACCAGATGCAATAATTTTCAAAGTGAAAAGTGATGAAGAAAAAATGAGAATTCTGAAAACGTATAGTAAGCTACACAATATAAAAAAAGTATGAGAACATGTATGTCAACGCGGACCAAACCAACGAGATGCGACAAAATAGCAGAAACCTGAAAGAATTAATTTAAAGCCTTGGTGTTTCAGGGCTTAAGCTCCGTGGAAATCGCGTAGTGTTAGAAGACAGTTAGGAAAATACCAACCAACCTAGGCAACCTCGCGCCTCGGAAGATAGTTCGTCTAGTGAAGCCAATCCGTGGCAGCAGCAAAGTCGGCAACGAAAAACTTATTATCGGGTAACAAACACTAATAACACAAACTGGAACAGTGAAAGACCAAATGGATACAATGACAGGTCATATGACATGAGGCGAGAAGGTGACAACCAGAACAGACACAGCCCCAGAACAAGGTACAGCAACGGATGTAGAGGCAGCCAATCCCAAAGAAACAGCTATACAAGTGGTTCTTACGAAAGAACGAACAATCATGACTCTCACTACTCTAGTAGATACAGAAATAATGACTGTAGATATTATAACTAGGTAAAGCTAGGGTTTTGGAATGTAAATGGATGGTCTGACAATGTTGAAACTAATGATTTTATTTTTAGAGCAAATTGATTAAGTAAGCATGATATTGATATACTTGCTATTGCAGAAACACATCTAAAAGGAAATTGTGAGCTTAATGTTGATAACTATGTTTTTTTTAGTAATAATAGAAGGCTGCTACACCGACATGCAAGATTAGGGTCTGGTGGAGTAGGAATTTTGGTGAAAAAGTCATTACTAGACATATTTTATGTAAACATTTTAGATGATGATTACGAGGGTATTTTGTTGGTCTCTTTTAAGTCAATGTTTGATCAAACATGTTTTAATATTTGTACTTGCTATCTCCCTCCAATGGGGTCATCACGTTATGTAAATGCAAATGTTTTTTATGAATTGTTAACTGACGTATACGAGTATCATAAAAGTGGTCCTTACTACATTTTAGGCGATTTTAATGCTAGAATTGCAGATATGCCGGATTACATTGAAGGTATTGATGTTCTACCAGAAAGAAGTGTTGTTGATTTTACAGAGAATATATGTGGTGAACTATTTTGTAACTTTTTAATTGACTGTCATTGTTGTATAGTAAATTGAAGAAACTCCAAACTCAATGACTTCACATGTGTGTCAAATAAAGGTTTGTCTGTTGTTGATTATATTGTTGTCCCCTATGAGAATATTGATATGTTGTCAAACTTTGAAGTTGTCAGGGTGTCTGATATTGCTGAAAATGGTACAGAACGTAGACTAATTTCAGATCACTCTGTATTATTGTGCGATGTTAAAATAAAAAATGTAATTGCTTCCAATGAATGTTGTAGGGACAAAAGCGGTAAAGTCAATATTACAAAGAGTAAAACTATATATGACACTCGTACAATGCCGCTAAATTTTTGTGAGGGCGAAAACTTTTTGAGGTGGTAGAAAAGCTTAATGTGTTGCAAACAAATGTAGATGTGCAAAAGAATGTAGATAACATGTATGATACGTTTTGTGCTGGTGTCAAAAATGAAATTAGTTTGAAACTCCCATTTAAGACCTTAACCATCAAATTCGAACGTAGTGTTAAAAAAGTAAAGTAAAAAAAGATTGGTGGAATGAGGAATTGCAAAGGTTATGAAATGACATGAGTGAAGCAGAAGGTAATTGGGTAAAATGTACCACATCTTTTAAGTCAACCCTAATACATATTTTTGTTCAAAAAAGGAAAATTTTGATAAACAGTTTCAGAGAGAAAAAAGGCGTTACTGAGTAGAACTTCAAGAAAAACTAATAGATGAGCTGATAATAATAAGGTAGATATTTGGAAAACCATTAGTAGCATAGGAGTCAGAGATAACCGAAGTAATGGTCTTCCTTTTGAAGTAGAAGATGAATTGGGTAATTTAACAAATGATGTGACTAAAGTTTTTGACAGATGGAAAAATGGTATTTTTGTAACCTTTTGAATGTTGTCAGTGATAAAACGGCAAACCATGTTAGCCAGGATGCCAATGTTATTGTTGAAGAGAATGTGTCTGTTGATAATGACTTTTTTGATGATCTTTTTTCAATGTTAGATGTAAAGAAAGCTATTTTTGATGTAAAGAATAATAGAGCAGTAGGGTATGATGAATTACCAGCAGCTGTCTTTAAAAATGATGTTGTTGTATACTGTTTGTTCAAGATTTTTAATTACTGCTTTGGAATAGGGAAAATTCCCCAAAGCTGGGATAAGAGTATTATAAATCCTATACCGAAAAGTTCAACCAGCAATATCTATGATACAATGCCATACAGAGGTATAACCATTACCCCTAGTGTATATAAATCTATTGTTCATTACTCAATGATAAGCTTACAAAGCAAATAGAGTCAGAAAAAGTATTGTATGAAGGTCAGAATGGTTTTAGGAAAATGAGGAGTACAATTGATCACCTGTCAACTCTTACGAGTATTATTGATACTAGAAAAAAGAAGAAATTATCAACTGTCTGTGAATCGCCAAATTTTATGGAGTAAACTATTAGAATTAATAGTCATTTGCTGAAGGCTATTCGGTCTGTGTATGATAATGTTATATGCTCAGTAAGAATTAATGGTTTCCTAACTGACTGATTCTCTGTTAAAACAGGTCTAAAACAAAGTTGTCAACTCTCGCCAATGCTTTTTAACATCTATATTAATGATCTAGCAACAAAGATTGATGCCCATGGAAAAGGGGTTAAAGTAGCTGATCAAACTGTCTCGATTTTACTTTTTGCGGATGATATAGTTTTATTAGCAGAAAATGCAGATGACCTACAATGTATGTTGAATGAACTGGATGTATGGTGTAAGAATAATGATATGTGTATAAACAGTAGAAAATCTAATATTGTTTACTTCAGAAATGAGTCAGTCCAAAGATTTCAGAAAGATTTCACATGTGGTAATGATACATTAGAATTCATGTGGCACAGTATAAGTATCTAGGTCTTGTTCTTACTGAACACTTGAATTATGCAATTACAGCAAAAAATATTGCTCAGTCAGCCAATAAAAAGTATGATATGAATAGGTGTACTAACATTGAGTACTTTCTTAGCAAGCGAGGAATTGCTGGTATTATTGAAAACAAGATTTTTGAAGACTATAAGGAGTCATGGTTACAAGATGTAAGTAGCGAAAGAGCCCGTAATGGAGGTGGACAAAACAAACTAAGATTTTATAGTATTTTTAAGCAAATGTATTAGGTTGAACCATATTTTTTTTTTGTATAATAAAAGGCACAGAGGGGCTTTGGCAAAATTTAGAAGTGGTACAGCTCCAATAAATATAGAAATTGGAAGATATACAAATACACATCAGAAATTAAGAACATGTAACTATTGTAAGAGTATATGTATAAGTATTGTGGAAAATGAAAAACATGTACTGCTTGATTGCCCATTATACAACGGGGTTAGACGAGAACTCATGACTGAACTACTACATCTCAGTTTCAAGTCTTTGAAAATTTTGATATTGATGTTAAGTTAAAAATTATCTTGTCAGACAATAAGTTAAATTAAGTTAAATTAGCTGCCAAAACCTGCTTTTTTTCCTCCACAAATTTCTAGTGGTTTATTGTTGCTATCTGATGCATCTTATGATCCACTGTGAAACTAACCGATTTTACCCTCTTCTTACGTATTTAGTGTTTAATTATAGATATCTGATGCATCTTATGAACATTTATTTTAAAGGAATGAACCTGTCTTTTTAAATGTTTTATCTTGTAAATATGTAATTAATCTTGCATCACGTCAAATATTAAGCAATTGTCTTAAATGTTGATAGATATCAGGTGATTTAAGCATTGTATTTATATTGCCTATGTTATGTACTGTCTCCTATAATTATATTATGAATGGCCATAATGTACTTATTTTATAATATTGTAGACATTATGTTCTATAATGAAGTACATGGGGATGAGACAATAATAAATAAATAAATAAAATAAATAGATAATACATCTGCTCTCCAGCTAGCTTAAATTAGATATAATTTTACACTGCTCTTGTTATTTTGCACCCTGCATTTTAACAACAGACTGCTCTCATGCACTCGTCATAACACCGGATAGGTGTCAAAATTATGTCTTGATGTTATATTAACTTTCATTCTACATTTACAATGGTTCATAATGTTAAACCTAAAATAACTTAAAGATGCGACACTTAATGGTGTTAGTCTGTGTTATATTTAATCCACCAGGTTGCAATTAAAGCAGCACAGTGCACTTTTGGCATCAATATCCTGTCCCCCCCCTTTACATAAAACAAGATTTCACTCGAGCAATACATCGAAATGTTATTGCTGTCAATTTAAGTAGAAAATTAACACCATTAAAAAGTTCCCGGGCCATACATAAAACATGTATTAAGGGATGTAGTGCCAATTTTTAAAGTGAAATGTGCACTCTGATATTAGCCATGAAAATGTACTCAAAAATTGAGAAAACGTTTGTTTTTTCAATCAAGGACAATAAAATGTAATTATAATGCATGCATCAACACCAATTAACAGTGCTTTTTAATTTAGGGACCAACTTAATACCCACCGCACTATAAACATAGTGTCAGTTGCAGAAAATAAAACCTATTTTGACCAATTCAATTATGTCTCTTTTCACTAAATAATCAATATTCGTTTGCCCTCTGAATTCTGATTACATCTGTATTTGCAATTGACCAGTCGCCAAATTATCGATCGCTCCGCCCACATAGTCACGTTGTCTAGTGATTAGAAAACTCCGACAAGCAGATCGCATTTATAGCGCATTACGTGAGTGAAATACTATACGTGTAACGATGTATCATGCTCTTTTTATTAAAGCCGCACACTAAACTAAACTGCTTTGTACAACTTTAATACAATCATAAATGCATTAGAGAGAAATGGCGTAATCAAAATAAATGAGTTAACTATCAGAAACGTTTCTTACACATATTATAGGAAGTTGATGAAAAATCAGTGGTAAAAATTAGCATTTATTTCATATTGATTTTGAACTTGTATTAAAACCGTCTGGCAGTGAATCCGGTTGCTTTTCATATATAATTTTCAAAATATATTTATTAAATGCAAATGACACATCCATATCATGATGGGTTTTTTTGTTTATTAAAAATGTTTAGATCTTTGTTTTATTGTGTTATTTTTAGAAAGACACCGATTTTTTAAATTTAGATATAAAATCAATTTTGATTGTAAGCATAATATAATACAGGTTAAATTTCGTGGTTTCATTAACAGATCTAATATGCATTTTATTTCATTTATGTTTAATGGGAACCTGCTACATTTCACTATCGAACAATGAAATTTTGGTATTACGGTGCTGTTCATGAACAGTCGAATTGAATACATTTATCATATTATGCATTTGTTTATTTATAGCAAGATGGCCCTTATATGTTCATTGCAATTTTCACATTTCTCCCCGTATCAATATATGTTGTATTAGAAATGTTGTTGTTGTTGTTGTTGTATTATAAGCCTTACATTTTACACTTGAAGTCGCTTTAAGCTAGCTAAGCCGCGTTGAAATCACCTTTTTGTTGTTTTATCTTTAGTTAAAACAATATTTAAGTTAACAATTTATAATGATTTCCATTGTTTATGATCCACAGAAAATAAATATATAATTGGAAATCATTTAAGTAATTAAATATTTCTTTTCTTGTGTACAGTACCTAACAATGCCTTAATGTTCATTCATTCTGAGATCCACGCAACATACTGTCATTTATTAATCATCGACTATTACGCTGAGATTAATAAGCACGTGTGGCAATTATTATGTTGCCCAAATTGCTTAATAATATTGTTCATCAAACGGTATAACACGTTTTATAAAACACAACTGGTGTGGTTACACTATCTATTGTGTTTGTTTTCTCATAACTCGTTGATATGTTCAAGAAATAAAGATACAATAATAACCTTTTATAAAGTATGTAAAGCACCTACCATTTTGAATAATGATCGAACAGTAATGATCATGCATTTGATATAAAATCTGTGAAAACGCTTAAAAATTACGTCCATTCCATTTGTACGATACGCTTTGTTTGTCGGACAAAATGGCGGCCAGATAAGCGTTGCTGAGGGGTGTGTGAAAAATTGATATCTGATTGGCTGATCGAAGAATGTGGGCGGAGCGATCGATACTTTGGCGACTGGTCAATTACCTGAGGGGAAGTTTTGCATATGTCACATTATTATCAATTGACATGACGCCGCCTGTCAATCAAGTTCTTATCTAAGAACTGATCTACCAATCAGCGATCGATTAATCGGGCGCGTTAGTTAGCAACGAACTGTCCGCCATTTTCTAGACAAGCTATGTCTAGGTTCACTTTTACTTTAGCGAGTTTCTTTTGTTTTCCTCTTTAAAAAAGGTAGATTAAAAATTATAAAACGGTGTCGATTGGGACTTTGTAACTCGGACAATCGATATCATGAAAGATTAGTTGGTGACATTTAATTTATATCGTTCCCAAAGCCGAAAAGAGATCTTGAGAAGTGTAAGAGATGTATAAATGCATGCGGTCGTCACCACGAACAACTGAACGTCAACACTGTCAAAGACAATTATAATATATTTTTATCGGAAATACTAGCAGATTTAAATAGTTTATGTTATCGATCTGATTATCACATAATATTTCACGTTTAAAAAAATAGTTTTACCAGTTACTAGGTCATTAATATTCAGAAGCGAGGTTCATCTGCATTACTTAAAGAGAAATAAAACCCAGCATGAAGCCTTATTTGTGCTGTGTTTTATTACTCTGATAGTAATGCACTTTATTGCCATTATACATGTTATTAGAAGGTGACACGTGATATATTATTATTATATTAAACTACACATGTGCAGACATGTGATGCCACCAATGAACGCTTTTAATCCACCTTTGAGGTCGAATGCCTAGTTCTCATTTTTTTCAACGAGTTTCGTTTGATTTGTTTGGGAAAAAAAGCGGACATGAAATAAGGCAAAAACGGTGTGAATAGGTTTTATGTAACTCTGACATTCGGTATCCATAAGTTAGATTAATTAAATATATACCATTTCAAACGCGGAAATGCGGTCTTGACAAGAGCAAGTGGAAGCTTCAATGTGTAGAATTACCGAGATCACCCTTATGGAGCATTAATTTATTTAAAAAACTGGAAATGTTATGTTAGAAATAACTACGCATTATAAAGTATGAATTATATCACGTGTGCTTGTAGAATAATAGAGAAGATTGGTTCCAATTTTGCGTAGCTTAACGAAATCCCCGTTATAAATCGAGTTTTGTGTGTGTCAGAAACAAGTGAAAACGATTATATGTTTCTATTTTAACAGAATCGAATCGATAAATGCCACATAATAAGATTTATTATTACTGATATAACCAATAAATGCCGAACTTGGGAGAAGTCGGTATATCTGCGCCAGCGTCTGATACATGTAGCTTTACTGAATTCCCCTTCATACAGCGCTACTTTATATATGACAATGACCAAACTTATTGTGCTGTCTTGCACTTTCAATTATAGTGATTGATAAATGTCCCATAAGCAATGTTTATTATTATTAATATAACTTTTATACGTAATAACATGTGGGATTTCGGTACACTCTGTGTCAGAAAGCGTGTAAAACTTCACCGAAATCCCAGTTTAAAACGCTATTACGCGTCAAATAAACGAGTGGAAATGTTTCGTAAATAACATGGGTAAATGCCGTTGAAGAACTGTTAATTTATTGCTATTACCAACATCACACGTAATAACAGGTTCGATTTCGGTCAGCGTGCAAGCGTTTGAGAGCGTTATTCATGTACCGAAAAACCCGTTATAATTAGCTGATGTTCTCTATAAACGTATTTTTTTGCATTCGCAGAATAACTTAATGACACAAATCCCTTATACAAGTGTCATATGGTGTCAAAGAGTCCATAAAAATAATCCGGAATATCGCGTTAATCTACATGCAGTATATAGGCAATGAAGCCATTTTGGTGTTAGCTTGTGTAGGTTTGCTACCCGCTGAGCCACGTGATTAAGTGGGCGGAGCGATCATAATTAAGGCGTCATGTCAATTTACATGTGAGTCACAATCAAACAACGTATTAAAAAGAATACAATTTCTATATGGTTATGTAAATAAATAAAAGATTTCTGGTAGTTTTTTCTTCAATACCGTTCGTATTCCGATGTCTAAGATGTTAATAAAAATGAGCGAAGAACTACTACCAAAGAGCCGAATGTGTGCACAATTGCTTAAAGATAATACATATTAAATTGCCTAAGACAATATTTGTTCACAAACAAATTACCTTCGATATAGTTTCTTGTTGTTCAAGACTGTTAAGCTTATTCGCAAACAACCCGCATTGTCGCACTGTACGTTATTTTTCGCAAGGTTCACGAGCAATTTTTTTGTATCGCAAATTACCGATGCATGTAAATGATGGTATTGTTAAAAGTAACTTTCCACATTTATCATTAATCATTCTATAATCATTCAATCTTATACAATGTTGAATATTGTTTTGTAGCACAGACATCTTTAAATGCATATCAATTACTAAATAAGTAATTATTCAAGAAAGATAACTAAACTATACAATATAGAAGTTCATCCTCTTTACCTCCCTTAATTTTTTTTTAAACTTGCTTGATTATAATTATTTACTTTGCATTTTAATCCAGTTTTTATCTTATTTTTCACTACTCTTTTTAATAAAAACATCTAAAATCTTGCTTATGTTGAAATATGGTAAAGTAATAGGTAAACAAAATTGTGAAGGCATTTTTTATGTGAATTACAAAACAAGATCTATCTACATATATCTAGCTTCATGTAATATGGAAAGACTAAAGATCTAGTTAAAACAGATTTGTTTTATGATATTTTTACATTTTCAATTTCATTCTATAAAACAATAACATGTTTTACCAGTACACAACAATTTTGAACACATCACAGCGATCATGACTAATGAAAAGATCAATATAAACAAACACGCAGTGTTCATACACCTTAAAGTAAAATGACATTATATATATATATATATATCAACCAAGTACAGCAGTTACATACACAATTTAATTTTACAGTTTTCTTGTTTCTTGTTCCAACACTGATCTTCAGAATGATCCTGAGATGTTCTCCTGAATCATATACTGGCTTCATTATTGAAATTACTAAAATTTCAAAAGTTTTGATCTTTCCATCAAGCACATTTACCGTTACATTTTTTGTGTTTCCTTCAAGACCTAGCTCTGCAACAATGTCTGCATTCATGTACGTGTGTGTGCTTCCTTGATCCAAAAAAGCATTTATTTGTATGCTCTTGTTTATAAAAAACTCTTATAATAAATATATATGTTACACTTCATTTTGCAATGTATTGTACTTCACTAACTTTACCGCAACATCAAGTTGCTTCGGTGTCTTTGCATTTAATACTTTTGAAATTTCATTTTCTTACAATTTTTATTTTGCGTGTATTCCCTGAGTGTATGAAACACAGTTGATTTTGTGTTATAGAAAACTGTATTGTATTTGTAGTTATTGTGATTGTGCATGTATCTCGTCTATTCAGTTAGTGGATTTTTAGTATAAATGTTATTCGTGAGTCTTAAATCTCCAAGACTGCACTGATTTAAACTTGCAACATATTTTTTAAATACTTAATTGTACCTTGCAGTTGTGAAAAGTTGCATTTTTCAATCTTAATTGCTTTATAATTTGTTAGTTTTCACTTAAATAATACATGGAATGAAGACGAATGGTTTAAAGGTAAGTTTAAGTGACGAGCGTCTTTGTTACTGCCTTGTCGACTCTATTGCGATTTCGTTTCGTGAGATGTATGCAATCTTCTGTTGACGGCAACTTACGTTTAGTGGCATCAACTCACAAAACACACACGAACCTATAGCTAAGAGCGTCATTTGAGTTTCTTCTGATTCAACAATCGTCAGACACCCTGCCATTTTGTTGTCGTTTGAAATGTTGTTATCAAAGAAATATTATTCCACACGTTCGCGAAACATTGTGCATTGGTCGACACATTCACATTGATTGTGAATATATACATTCTTACGAATAACATTTCAGAAAGATTATTTACGGTAAATAGATAGCACTTACAGCTTTAAAATACTGATAATTTGCGTCGAAATTTGTTGCAAAGTTTGTTGGGTTTGTGGGTTCATATTAAACGAGAGACGTAGTACTAAGAGCTATGTTTAATCAACTGCTAATTAAGAAGTGACTGTGACCATTGGCGATCATGCAAACATATCAAGTAGGCGCGGCTTATCATGCGCTGATACTTTTGAAGTGTATGAATGGGATATTATCAATACACACACTAATTTAAATTTACCTCTTGTAGTTTAGTCACGGCATCTTGTACCTGGACTTCATGCGCAAGATCTTTAAAAAGCATTTCCAGTGTTGTGAAGAGGTTCCGGAGGTCAAAGTCTGTCACTTTAAATTGAGAAGAATGACGAACGTTTCTCCCAAAATCACGAGCCTGAAGACAATATATGACATTTGTTAAACTTATTAGGGTGAGGATACGTACAAACACTACTATTTGTTTAAATATCTCGAAAGGATACTGCAATATGTTTAGATCATGATCAACGAAATTTATTATTAATATTTGAGAACATTGAACATTACTAGACTGTTTAACCCATTTTTCTGTTGTTTTTAATCGACAACAGACATGTTTACAAAGTATTGATACTCCCCACCGAAAAAAGAAAACTAAAAAAATATTTTTTCTCCGTCGGTTAACAGTTCAATACAGCGCGCATACAAATTAGCTGAATGAAATATTTCTATAGTGAACAGTACTTTTTCAAAATATGTTTATGGAAATTACCCTTGATAGAAGACAGGCAGAGCGTGCTTGTGTTGTTGATATTTGAAATGAGAACTTGCTCTCAAAGTGTTTGCAATTCAACAAAATGCTGACGACCCCGTTGAAATCTGTATCCTTGACAGAACTCGTTCCTTTATAGCCGTCTGGCGGTAAGAAGCATTTGGCTATTTCCCATGGGTCTGAATACCATTTGTTTGCTGAAGTGTTCTTCCACGACCCATGTTTAAATCTATGTTCCTTTGTAATTTCATCACGAACTTTATCGCATATTTTAAGTGGGCATGGCCGGTATTGTTTTAATGGAGTGTCGTGCATTGATGCACACACAGATTGTCCACCTTTTTTATTGCACATTCCTGGCGTAGGACATTTTAACAAGTTTGCCGTGTCACATTTAGTGCATGGACTTGTTTGCGACGGACGACTGGACAGGACGGTGTTGTATATGCGGTTGTGGATAGTTTGAATCTCATTGTCTACGAAATGTTCTAACCCTTCCTTTGCAATGCCTATTGCTAGCCATGCTTTAAGCCAGTTCGTCCTTTCCTTTTCAGTTAAGACGTCCACTAGCCTCGCCATGATAGGTATGGAATGTGTGTTGTTGAGTCGACAGGCACGACTTGAAATATGTATAACATCCTTATGACACAATTACAGCTCTCACCTGTGATATATACGTAAAACTGATATTATGCGTACATGTTTATTATGTTTTTGTCTTTTTTGCATAAATTCAACATCAATTGCAATCGTTTGTCATTAACTGAATTTATAGCTAGTGTTTATTCCATATTACTACTTATACTAATTCAATTTCAAGATAAATATGCATTCATTATCATTAGATAAGGATGACTTATCGCATTCAAATTTCATATATCTCGTTTAAAAAGACCTTTTCACAGAATACCCCATATAAATGGTCGGTTTGTTTTTTAGTAAATATCGTCGAGAAATGCAGTATATTAACTATCTTCTGATGCATTTCTGCATGTTAGTGCTTAAATACTTTTTATTAGCATCTCGTACATCCACTCGAATCAGCGGCGGGTTTTTTCCTCCGGCTCGCACTGTACCGTCACATAACGTGCTAAGGAAAACAAAAACAACAATATGGTGGAACATGTATTGTCAAACAAGGAAAAAGTAGGTAAACTATGTGTTTTTTTATTGTTAATCTCAATAGTGCGTACCCTTTTTGTAAACTTAGGATAAACTATGGAATAACTGATCTTAAGAATATGGATATACAGCACACAAAGCGTAAAGTCTTTCTCTTCTTGAGAGACAGATACCAAAACTCAAAGCCGAGTTGACTAACGAATAAACGTTAGTATTCGCGAAAATAAATATAATTTATCATCAGCATTGCGATTATTTAAACAGAAAAGTTATGTATTTTTCTCATAATTGACAACTGTATTTGTTGGCAGGTACATGCATATTTGTACAAGTCCAGTGTTGGGGGTTTTATGACAATGGGGTTTATTAATCACTTGAATGCATTTGAATGGTACTTGTAGTTCATTGATTACACCCAAATGTATTTATATCAGTTTGTTCTGCACAGCTATTTTATAACTAAATTAAATAAACAAAACATTTTTTTAAGTAACACATTTGTGTTAGTCATGGCATCGAAAAGCCAAGAATATGCTGGAAAATTCTCTCGTTTTGCTGTTTTTGAATACCCTTAAGATTTGATTGTCCAGAATATTGAAAATAACTTATTAGATAAAAGTACCAGATATTTACAATTTAACTTATTTGATAAAGACCAAAAATAGTTAAAATAGTATGTATTTACTGTGTTAATTGACGACAAGTTTGAATGAAGACAAGTTTTGTTAGTGGTGACTGATCCTCTCACGCTCAATATCCAACAAACGTTTTGGAACAATGTGATAGCTCATCGCACTGAAGATATAAAGGAAACACATTGATCACATTATTTCAATACATGGGCGCCTTCAACGGGACGACATCAAAACTGTACGTGCATTGTTTTAAGGTGATGCGCGCTTAATACCCAAGTCTTACTGGCAACTCCCGGGACGAGGAGTAGGATGGTGACATTGCATCATAACTGTTTAATCCTCATGAATTCTATATTTGTAACGTTTTTCAGTCCTTTTTTTACAGAAAGCAGTTATTACAAATATTGTTAACAGAGCTTTTTAAGTCTTCTTGTTTAAAAATGTTCGCAACATATACGTGGATACATGGTTTTCCAAATTTGAATCTCCAGTGAGCTTTCTTTATTAAATGTTGTAATCGTAATATCTTGCAATATAGTGTAAATAATAAGAGCATGATTGTCCTTTGTATAAAAATGTAAACCAAATTTACAGTTCTATTAGTCATTATTTATTTATCTTGCTCTCTTGTCAGACATATTAAAGGGGCATACTTACAGTGCATTTATTTATTATTTCTTAAATAACAGGGGAATTTCTTAGACATGAACATGTATTTTAGCAATTCATATTCAAACTTTTTCCACATTTTTATCGAGCAACAATATTGAAAGTATTTTTAAGTAAATAAAAATAATAATAAGTATACATTAGCCATTGCAAACTGAAATAAAATGTATACTCATCTATTGTACCGTGAAGTTAAGCTAGAGCTTTATATTCATATCATGAATAGTTTCACTTAAAGTAAAACTGATTTTCCTACCTTGCTATCAAATAACAATGTTTTAATGAGCGTTACTTAAAAAGATTTTCGTGTAAGATGACTTACATGCACTAGGATATAAACTGTTCAAAATGAGTTCCATGTTTATTGCAGATTAAAGTAATTAAAACATTAAAAACCATACATGGCAAAAGTAAACTTACATATTATAGTTTATAAATCTCTATAAATCTTATAAACTTGTTATTCCTCATAGTAGACATTTTATTTGCATGGTTTTACAATAAAGCAAAGAATATATTCTAAATATTATTAATAATATATCAATCTATATGCAACAGGGAGAATTCCGGATACGACCGCGCGCTCGAAAGTGCCCTTTCACCAAGCACCCCGCGTTCCAAAGTGCCATTTTAACAAATTGCCCCCCCCCTCCCCCCGCCCTTTTCAAATACACGCTGGAGCACTGCTTAATCATTCATTTAATAAATATGTGAGCCTCGCTCTTGGAACAATTGGTTAAATGCATGTACATAATGTTGTACCAGATTAGGCTGTTCAGTCCGCATAAGCTAATCAGTGTGCAACACTATCAAACTTAATTGGATTTTCGCTAAGAAGAGAAGCCCTTTCAACGAAGAATACAATAAAGCTGAAAATGTCTCCCTTATTGGTGTGGACAGCACAGATTAATGGTGTACGATAATTAAGGCACATGCAGTATGCCACATTTTTATGCCCGGAGAAAGCCTCATCTCTTTTGATTATAGCCGTCTATATCCTTTAACTTTTGTTTTGCTGTGTAATATAATTATAAATCAAAATTTAACAGCAAGCTTCTCATTTCTTCATGTTATTTATGTATATATTTTAAACCAGAAATACAAAAAAATCAATAACATAAAGAACACAAAACATTATACTCTATATTCATGGAACAAAGCAATGATTGAAAAAAAATTGAATATAGGTTCCCAATTTTCATCATTTTGCAAGAAAAAAATATTTCCAAGGTCCATACATTATTTATCTATGAAGAAAACAACACTTTATCAACTGTATATACAGCCATACAATAAATAGTTGTTTATAGACAAATAAACAATGGAAAACGTTACATTACCTATTTAGTGCATAGTGATTTGATGTCATTATTCATAGATCATGAACACAATTATAACTATGATGTGCAGTTTCCACTCAACAATTCATTTTCATAGTCTTGAATCTTGACAAAAAAATCTTGATACGCTTAGCCTACTGTTTATTTACATTAGTGTGAGATTAGTCTGTCCATCTACATCTTGCATCGACCGTTCCAAGGCGGTGACCACAGTTTTTATCCATTGTTTTTTGCTTAATGACAAAACCCATAAGCCATTTGTCAATTGCCTTAAAAGAAATAGACTACCGTTGACAATAATTTCTTGCTTACGTTTTTCAGATGTTAATATTTGTACATGATTTCATCATCTTGCTTTGTTTGCCAAGCTACAATTATAATTGTGTTTATTTTACATCAGAATTTAAAACACACAGTTTTCAATCAGTCATTTTGCACATCGGACTATTTATTTTCAACATATTTTGAATCATAGGAAAACTATTTACATGATTACATCAGTGGAACGCTTCCATCATCGTTTAATACTAACGGTGAGATTCGTAGGAGACATATGCGCAGTTAATCAACATCCCAGTGGGCATCCAACGTTGCTGCAACGATGTATTTAGGTTGCATTCGAACGTTGCAGTTTGGTTGTATCAAAGGTCAATATGAAAGTTTTCCCGACGTTTTTTTCCCAACGTTGCTGCGACGTTTTTTCCCAACGTTGCTGCAACGTTGTATTTAGGTCGCATTAAAACGCAATATTTTTAAATTCTATTTTTATAAGTTATTTAAAAAAAATTATATTAACTGCCAACCGCTCTTTCGATAAGTATCGGCAGTTATGGATATTTTCGAGTTCGTTTCTGAGAAAGGAACCATTATTTGATGTCTATAGAGGAGTTAATGAAACGCTCCCCGAGTGGGAATCGAACCCACTAACTCCCGATCGCTAGGCGGCCACCTCATCCACTACACCACGGCGACAATTGAAAGTTTCAGACAAAAATGTTGACTATTTATTTTTTGTTGAAACTTTGAAACTATAGATTCTACCATTTTAATGCATAACACAACTTAAACAAAATATTTTATCCGGCGATTTTGAGTTAAAGTTCATCTTTAGCATCTTTAAGTTTAAGAAACTGATCTGTAAAATTTTAAAAATTGAATTTCTAAAATTTACAATAAATCATATTTTCATTGATGCTATGCATGAACTGTATTATTATAAAGAACGATTCCTACTCGGGGAGCGTTGTATTATCTCCTCTTTAGACACCAAGTACTGGTTCTTTCTAGGAAAAGGACTCGACAGTGTGCATATCTGCCGATAATACTCGAAAGAGCAGTTGGCAGTTAATAGTTTGTTTATTTATTTATTTTTATTATTAAAAAAAAAAGAATTAAAAAATACTACGTTTGAATGCATGCTAAATACAACGTTGCAGCAACGTTTGGAAAAAAACGTCGGGAAAACTTTCATACACACCATTGTGACAACCAAACTGCAACGTTTGAATGCAACCTAAATACAACGTTGCAGCAACGGTGAAAAAAAAACGTCGGGAAAACTTTCATATAGACCATTGGTACAACCAAACTGCAACGTTCGAATGCAACCTCAATACAACGTTGCAGCAACGTTGGAAAAAAACGTCGGGAAAACTTTCATATACACCATTGTGACAACCAAACTGCAACGTTTATATGCAACCTAAATACAACGTTGCAGCAACGTTGGAAAACAACGTCGGGAAAACTTTCATATAGACCATTGGTACAACCAAACTGCAACGTTTGAATGCAACCTAAATACAACGTTGCAGCAACGTTGGAAAAAACGTCGGGAAAACTTTTATATACACCATTGTGACAACCAAACTGCAACGTTTGATGAAACGTCCGGGTAATGTTTTGTATGCAACGTTGTGGCAACGTTCGGTAATGGTTACCGACGTTGCGACCTAAATATTACGTTGCCACAACGTTGCATACAAAACATTACCCGGACGTCCGGGTAATGTTTTGTATGCAACGTTGTGGCAACGTTCGGTAATGGTTGCCGACGTTGCGACCTAAATATTACGTTGCAGCAACGTTCGCACAACGTTTGATGCCCACTGGGATGTAGTCTATCACATCGATCTATTTTAAATCAAATATTCACGCGCATATTTGTATCTGCGCATTAACCATGTCACACCGAAAAAAATACGAGTAGACAGTATGTATTCGATGACTGAGATATCCTAGGAAAACTGTTCACATGATTACATCAGTGGAACGCGTCCATCATCGTTTAATACTAACGGTGGGATTCGTAGAAGACATATGCGCAGTTAATCAACATGCAGTCTACCACATCGATCTATTTTAAATCAAATATTCACGCGCATATTTGTATCTGCGCATTCACCATGGTAAACAGAAAAAATACGAGTAGACAGTATGTATTCGATGACTGAGATATCATAGGAAAACTGTTTACATGATTACATCAGTGGAACGCTTCCATCGTCGTTTAATACTAACGGTGGGATTCGTAGAAGACATATGCGCAGTTAATCAACATGTAGTCTATCACATCGATCTATTTTAAATCAAATATTCACGCGCATATTTGTATCTGCGCATTAACCATGTCACACCGAAAAAAATACGAGTAGA
>NC_068370.1:40346872-40349372 GCF_020536995.1 Dreissena polymorpha
TTGGGTACAAGACCTTAATAAGCGTTGTCGTTTCATTAAGGTTAATAAGAGCAAGTCTTGCGAGCAAGTTTTGATGATGTCCCAAAACCTGATCAATGCCGAGATACGCGCCGAGAAATAATTCGCGGCGTTGTTACAGTTCTTGAACTACAATCATCTACAAATTGAAAAATAATATGGATATCGTGTTAAATAAAATTATTTTGAAAGGATCATTTATATAAAAAGTCAAACATTCAATTTTTAAGCTACACGTGTCGCGGAAGAGTAAGTTTATGAATTATTAAAATTGTCCACTACGTGCTACGTCAGGCAAGTGGCATTTTTCCGCAGCACAGTCCATTCCAAATCTGAGGCTATTAATAGATCAGGGAAAATAAAACGACTGCTGAACAACAATTGGATGTCGAGATTGCAAAACGCTGTCACGCGTCTTTTGCGTAGCCTCGATGATAGCGCTTGACTGATTTCTGGTAGTACAGCGGGAGGGGAGGGGGGGGGGGGGTATCTGATATTGCTTGGCAATGTTCGGAGGTTCTCAATAGACTGATGTGTATGTTATCTCCGCATTTGATGCGCTGGCTATGAGAGACCTTCACTTTATGCCTTCATCAGACATAGATGCTTATGGGTCCGACAAGTTTTACATCCTAACTGAAAACTACAGCAAGCCAAAAGTTGTGCCTGAGGTCCCTGGCATTACATGTACAGATGCCAGGGACACCAAAGATGAGTATTCTTTACTCAAACCAATAGTACTTCAGCAATAGTACTCAAGGGACATACTTGCTGCCCTCTGGAAAGTAATCCTTGAATGTCATAAGGACCAATTTCCAAATTAGCTCAAAGTTGCGGCTTTTCATGCCAAAATAACATTAAAAAACAGCACATAGAAACAGGCTAAATGAGTCAGCCCTACAGACACTGATGACTGTAAGCATTGAGGGCCCACCTCTGAGAGACTTTGAGGCTGCAAAGGTCCTTGAAGAGTTTATAAGCAAAAAGCAGTGAAAAATATTCAGAAAATTGTCGTTTTATAATTGCACATAGAAACTTAAACATTTACCTATACCGATATGCATGCCTATCATGATATCTATCATATGAAATGATATGTGCAAGTGATTGTCTTAGACTTTAAGTTATTGTTTACAAACTTTTGGTAAATTGCATGTCTTTCATAATATCTATCATATGATATAGAAAACCAATTGTCTTAGATAATGTTTAAGGTAAAACAATTTAACATTAAAACTTACATGTATAAAATAGGTATTTTTAAAGTCCCTCCATGAAAAATTCCCCCTATTTTTCAAAGTGAGGGGAGAATATCTCCCCTTATTTACGTTTCTAAACAATTAAATTGAAAACAAAAGTTAAACTATTGTGTGTGTGTTTTCACTTGTAATTCGCATATTCACTGTATGAAATGTGTGTTATTATAGTCAAACCACACATTAGTGTTAGTAGATACAAATTATAATATAATATAATGAGCACTTTTCTTTCGAAACATTCAGATCACACATTCATAGCCGCGTCATGCGAAAATGGGTCTTATGGCGTTCGGTCAGTGTAGCTCAAGCACAACCTGTGTATTTGCGTAGTCTGGTCAGAGGCGATGCTGTCCGCTATAAAACACTCATGGTTTTATGGTCTCATTTTGCATCTCCTGAACAGACTGAGAGATGAGCAGGCTGGGTGGCCTATTGCTATGATGGGCGCATATTGCATAATACCCATTTTCGCATGAAGCGGGTCTTTTTAAATCTCATTGCGAGTTGTAAATGGCATATTTTAGCACAATGCATTCTGATATAAAATTGAATTTAAAAAAAGCAAAAACAGCAAATTAACAAATAAGGGTAGCCTATTCAGGCATTCAGGAACGATTTCCAGACTTGCTGACCGCGTGCGGCAAACATTTGTGGTTAGATAATTAAATGATTTTCTCTTACTATTTCGGAAGTGTTTTTATTTTCTCATCTTAAAAGCAATACTGTGTGTATCGATAGTCGATTTTAACGAGTAACTGTAACTTGGCCACATGCTGTGTCTATGTGTCGTTTGGACATGCAGAGAGTAGTCCGGAATTCTGTACATTGAACACTTTTACATCCTGTACGCTGCGCACAGACACAGTGATGCAGCCAAATTTCAGGGGATTTCTCTTAATCAGCCTATAAAATATTCGAATGTATTCATTCGTGCCTGCTGGCGTTATGTAGAGGTCATTTAAGGTGATGAAAGTGATGTATCAACAACAAAGTTAGGGTAAACAGCGGTGTCTTTATGGCTACTAAATTCATGAGTAAAAACTACTACTCGCAAATTTATGTTTTTTTGGTTTTTTTTTCAATGATTATCTTACTGTATATTTTGAATTGTACATGGTGTCAAAAAAGTTTTTTAAAGGGAATTTCCTTCATGAAATTATAATCTTAGTTTGATAGGTATTCGATATTCCAACAATATTCATTTAATAATATGGTACTTGCAA